>NW_019417809.1:0-99821 GCF_000390285.2 Anoplophora glabripennis
CATGAAAGGCATATATTGCTTACTGTAGACCAAACCTACGCCGCAATATATCTAACAAATAATTTAGAGCCAGAATTTTTCGACCCAATGCCAATAATACTACCAGATAACGTTTTGATCTTGCCAATTTCTAGAAACACAAATCATTGGTGCCTCGGCATTATTGATTTTGGTGTTCTAACCATAACCTATTTAGATCCACGAGGTGAGAATCGGCGAGATATTGAACAATTTAAAACTGCAGTAGAAACATTCATAGAGCAATATAAAAAGTTTAAAAAAATAAATATATGCACTGACGCGAACTGGACATTAGCAAATATACCGCATATCCTACAGAAGGACACATACAACTGTGGTGTATATGTAACATACTTTTTAAACCAGTACGTCACAAATAATCATTACTTGTTCCGAAGGAACAGAGCGGAACTACAAGAAATGCTATTAATTTGTTCGGACGATATGAAAGAAAAGTGCATCAAATGCGGTATAACTGTACAGAATGAAACCTATCGAAAATGTAATACCTGCAACCGGTTACTTCACCAAACGTGCCATGTAAACTTAATAAATACCTGCCACTTATGCAACATTTTTCTAAATAAAAAATTATGAATTTCTATCTATCTATCTACAGTAAAGGATAAAAACATTACAATGGCATCACAAAATAAAAATCATCAGTGACCTATTATAAATACCTTCTATAAAAGAATTACTGACGTTTTGTTTTGTTTTCACAAAATTATTCTTGCTTTATCATTTTTTTTTAAATTTTTATATGAATTTCTTTACATAAGGGTGGCTGCCACACTTAATACGGCCCGGGCATATATAAAAACATACAAGACTTTGTAGAGAGAAATAATTTGAGCTATTCACGTATAGAAATTCAACAGACATCAAATAATATTTATCAGCATTTTTTTTTCATAAGGTTGACTGCCACCCTTAATACGGCTCGGGCATATACAAATACACACAGGATTTTTTAGAAAGAGATAATTTAAACTATTCACGTATAGAAATTAACAGACATCGTCAAATTATTTTGACCCGAATTTTTTTACACAAGGGTGGCTGCCGTCCTTAATACGGCCCGGGCATATACAAAAACATACAGGACTTTGCAGAAAGAGATGATAATTTATGCGATTCACGTATAAAAAATTAACAGACATTAACAAATAATTTTTACAAGCATTTTTTATACATAAGGGTGGTTGCCACCCTTAATACGAGCCGGGCATAAACAAAAACATACGGGACTTTGTTGGAAGAGATAATTTAAGCGGTTCACGTAGATAAATTTAACAGACATTAACAAATAATTTTTATAAGCATTTTTTGTACATAAGGGTGGCTGCCACCCTTAATACGGCCCGGGCATATACAAAAACATACAGGACTTTGTCAGAAGAGAAACTTTAAGCGATTCACGTAGAGAAATTTAACAGACATCAACAAGTAATTTTTTTAAGCATTTTTATATATAAGGGTGACTGCCACCCTTAATACGGCCCGGGCATATACAAAAACATACAGGACTTTGTCAGAAGAGATACTTTAAGCGATTCACGTAGAGAAATTTAACAGACATCAACAAGTAATTTTTTTAAGCATTTTTTATATATAAGGGTGACTGCCACCCTTAATACGGCCCGGGCATTTATAAAAACATACAGGATTTTGTTGGAAGAGATAATTTAAGCGATTCACGTATAAAAATTTAACAGACATCAACAAATAATTTTTATAAGTATGTTTTATACATAAGGGTGGCTGCCACCCTTAATACGGCCCAGGCATATACAAAAACATATAGGACTTTGTCAGAAGAGATACCTTAAGCGATTCACTTAGAGAAATTTAACAGACAACAAGTAATATTTATAAGCATTTTTTATATACATATAAGGGTGACTGCCACCCTTAATACGGCCCGGGCATTTATAAAAACATACAGGATTTTGTTGGAAGAGATAATTTAAGCGATTCACGAATAAAAATTTAACATACAATAACAAATAATTTTTATAAGCATTTTTTATATATAAGGGTGACTGCCACCCTTAATACGGCCCGGGCATTTATAAAAACATACAGGATTTTGTTGGAAGAGATAATTTAAGCGATTCACGTATAAAAATTTAACATACATTAACAAATAATTTTTATAAGCATTTTTTATATATATAAGGGTGACTGCCACCCTTAATACGGCCCGGGCATTTATAAAAACATACAGGATTTTGTTGGAAGAGATAATTTAAGCGATTCACGTATAAAAATTGAACAGACATCAACAAATAATTTTTATAAGTATTTTTTATACATAAGAGTGGCTGCCACCCTTAATACGGCCCGGGCATTTATAAAAACATACAGGATTTTGTTGGAAGAGATAATTTAAGCGATTCACGTATACATATTTAACAGACATTAACAAATAATTTGTATAAGCATTTTTTATATGTAAGGGTGACTGCCACCCTTAATACGGCCCGAGCATTTATAAAAACATACAGGACTTTGTTGGAAGAGATACTTTAAGCGATTCACTTATAAAAATTTAACAGACATCAATAAATAATTTTTATAAGTATTTTTTATACATAAGGGTGGCTGCCACCCTTAATACGGCCCGGGTATATACAACAACATACATGACTTTGTTGGAAGAGATAATTTAAGCTATTCACGTAGAGAAATTTAACAGACATCATGAAATAATATATAAATTTACAATAGTCACGTAAGGGTGGCATCCACCCTTAGGTTTGAGGACTGGAAATATATATCCCATATATTAATCCGATTTTCGAGTCATTTGAATCTATAAATGTTGAAAATTTTAATAGGTATTACCACATGATCGAAAATCATAATCTGAAAAACCGTTGCTGGGAAACCGTTGCTGTATTCACACCCGTACTGACTTTTACTGATTTGTTTATAATAACTGCTATCACTTGTTTTTTGGGAGCAAAACTTACGATGTTGCTGCTACAGGTAAACATGAGGACTACCTCGAGCCCGGATATTGGTTTTATAGAATGTGCAAAACAATTGAAATTTACTATGAGAACATAATAATCATATTTTTGGAATTTTATTTTTGCAAATACTGACTTTTTAATGGACTTGTGTTGCATGAACTTTTCATTTTCAGATTCTTTGCATTTTTCTGCGTCTTTTGACACTAATTACACCTTTCTAGGTTAAGTTGAACGTTATGTCAAAATGTTACATATTTTTACAAAATTCACTTTAAATTTTGTTACATGGACTAATTCTCAGCATGTCTGTCCTTTATATGCCTTTAGTACTGTCTATTAAACACCTTTTACACAGTCTTTATTCGTTTTTTCAGATATAAACGAAAGAAAGTTTTTGAGCACCCCGCTCCGACAAGCATTTTACAGTCTACACAACAAATTGACCTTTGGTTGAAGTTTAAACACATTATATGGAATGATGAGGGTCCCTTACATACTACACATATGATTTTGCGATCTAGATGCATTTTTACACTAACAAATTTACAAGATTTTAACGGAACAATAACTGTCAAGATTTATATGCTACATAAAATGTTTTCACCGAAGTATAGGTTTAATTCCACACATATATTCTACCTCTAGATACACTATGCTTCATTTACATATCAGTTTTATTGCATGAATCGTAAATATATGTGAAATACCTTCATCTAACGTCAACATCTTGTCAAAATTTCACTATAATGATTAGATGTCCTCATGCCAGAACTTATAATTGACATTGTAACATTAATCTTTAGTGTTCTGTGCAACATAATTGTACAGGGTGGTTGATTTTCGATAGTTTTATAGGGTACAGCCAAAACGGTGATAGATACAACATTTTAGAGTTTACTTCGCTGATACCAAAAGATCTTGGCTAACTTGATTAGTTTTAGATATACAGGGTTTTTTAAAAATTGCCCATTTACATTAACCTCTCTATCTCCGTTATCATTTAATCTAGAAGAAAAAAGTGTGCACATTATTTGTTCTATTTTTTATTAGGAACCCAGTGGCGTACTCAGATTTTTTACAAATCGCACAGTTTTTCCGATATTACATAAACATAGGTTTTTTTAAATAGAACACCCTGTATTTGGCCATCCCGTTGAATAGTATTTTTTTTTACCTTTTCAGCCATATATAATAATAGGTACTTTTTATTTGCCTAAATGAAGAAAAATGTAAAATATGTATAAATATTTGTTCAGTTGCCCATGAGGTTTATTTAGTATTAGTCTCCTCGTTTTCTATTATTTTATATTAAGCACCTAACTTAGACTAAAAAATTACAAGAAAAAATAAATTAGATTATCCATTTATCTTTACTTAATAGGTTTAATTATAGGTACACTTATTAAACATAAACTAAACAAAAATAACAACTATAAAATAATTATATTAGCTTGTAAATTCTATCTTTAAGATCCCCCCAAAAATAAAAGTCTATAGGGGTTAGGTCTGGTGACCTAGGTGGCCACCTATTTGGTCCGTACGTACCGATCCAATTGTCCCCGAAATTATGATTTAATAATTCTCTATGTGGGAATTATGTGGAGGCGCACCATCATGCTGAAAGAACATGTGATATCGTTGAGCTAGTGGCATATCGTCCAGCGGTTCAATAATATTTTCTTGTAAAATTCTCACATATTTCTGAGCGCTAAGGTTTTCATCATACATTTCGTAAGCTAACACTCTATTGTGGAAGAGAGCTACCCATGTATGAAAACCAAACTGCCCTTGCTGAATTTTGGCCACAGTTTGGTGAGGATTCACATCTGACCAATAACGCGCATTATGCCGGTTGACTATACCTTCGCTGCTTATAAAAGCGTCGTCGGTCCAAATAACATTTTGAAAAAAATTGAGGTCTACACGAGTTTGCTGCAAAAACCATTGGCAGAAAATGACACGTCTCTCTTCATCTCCTGGATGCAAATGGTCGACTTTTCTTGTAGTATATGATCGAACTTTGCTTTGAATTTACCAATACCTATCGTCCTTTGAATTTCTCTGCTGAATACATTGGGATTTGCGACAACAAAAACTAAAGTATTGATTTCATCATTTTCTCTATTCTGTATATTATAAGATTTAGCTCGCGGTTTTTGAAAAGAACCAAACTCACACAAGTTATCATAGAGTCGGCTAAAAATTATCTTTTCTGGCTGATGACGCTCTGGGTATCTCTCCAAATATAAGTTTAAAGCTGTGTCACTATTTTTTTCACTTTCAATGTAACACTCCAACATTTGAACTTTGTAAAGATTTTCGTACACCATTTTTATACCTTTCAAAATTGAAACCAAATAATAGACGTTTAACAAGCTTTCAATCAGTCAAAAATGAACTAACTGTCAATATTAAACAACAAAAGACGAATAAATAAATAACATGGCCAACTGAAAAAATATCTACAGGGTCGGAAAGTCCCCATGGTTCATCGACCGTTACGTGAGAGCGATACAGAGATCCACTTCTTATTTGTGGAAGGGCGAAATGGGCGGAGACTATTAGACGCCTTCATTATAGCCATCTTTTTCTATCGCACGGATTTCTATGACTTACTTTATCGCTCTCACGTAACGGCCGATGAACCATGGGGACTTTCCGACCCTGTATATACATTTTTGCATTTTTCTTCATTTAGGCAAATAAAAAGTATCTATCTAAGGTAAAAAAAATGCTATTCAAGGGGATGACTAAATACAGGGCGTTCTATTTAAAAAAACCTGTTTATGTAATATCGGAAAAACTGTGCGATTTGTAAAAAATCTGAGTACGCCACTGGCTTCCTAACAAAAAATAGAACAAATAATGTGTACACGTTTTTTTTCTAAAGTGAATGACAACGGAGACAGAGAGGTTAATGTAAATGGACCATTTTTCAAAAAAGCCTGTATATCTAAAACTAATCAAGTTAGCCAAGACCTTTTGGTACCAGCAAAATAAACTCAAAAAAAGAGGACGGGACATCGATATCAGATTTTTTGTATCTATCACCGTTTTGGCTGTACCCTATAAAACTATCGAAAATCAACCACCCTGTACAACATGAGTGCATTTACATAATTTATTGAATATTATGCAAATTCAAATTTAGTTATAACTTTGACAGCTTTGACGTTTTGTCGTGAAATTTTAATCATTTACAAATTTTATCACTTATATTATCGATATACATCCTTCATTTAAGTCTATAATACTAGTACATATCCTGCTATTGACTATTTTAAATATATCTCATTTCAGACTTTGGATTAATTCGATACTTTTTTGTATCGGTACCGATAAAATTATATTCAAAATTTCTAAATCAATAAAACATAACAATACCTATTCAGCACTTCTGTTTTGTTAAAAATAATTGAGTACTCCTTTGAAAAGTTTGCAATATCATAAATTTTCACTTTCTGAAATCCAAAAACATACTGAAAACTGCTGCAATGAATCTGATCTTGATTGGGACATTCCCAAAAATACCGAGAGCGACAACTTTTCACATATACTGGAAACGGAATATTTAAATGAGTACCAAATAGAAGAATCCGCTCAAATTTACATATCTGGTTATGCTTCATTCAAAATATCTAGAAAACTAAATTATAATATTTGTATTTCTCTAATTACTGAAAGTAAGGGAACTTATATAGAAAATAAATATTTTAATTATTTACAACGCGGTGGTTTAACAGTTCCTACAGACATGGTAAAAACTGTCCTATATCATATGTGTGCCATCTTTGAAAAAATTATAAATGATTCTTCCACCGAATATTACTTTCTAAAAATGTGTAAAGAAAAAAATATTTTATGTCATCTTACTCTTTCTAGCGTATCCCAAGATATATTTTTAAAAAACTTTTATTGTCAGTGTATCTGTGGTAAAGAACATAAAAATATTCTTATTATGCTATGCTCTATTTTTTCTAATGTTTTACTTAACGATTATATCAAAAAGAAAACTAGTCAATGTAGTGCCGAAAAGGTCGAATCAAAAAATAAGAAAAGGAAACTAAATACTTTCAATAAATAATAAGTACTAAAACCAATTCATCTTCTAAAATTAAAAGCCAATATGAATTCGAGTATGAAACCGATTACCAGATTGTGACATCAAGAAGTATGTACCTCCTAATTCTTCACCTTTTATTTTTTAATTCCTTTTAAAAAACAACCGAGCCTAATATTATTGTTTTACATACAATAAAAACGCATCTTATTAAAATAATAATATAGGTAAAATAGACTCTTAGAATCCTAGGATATGAGAGCGTGTACTAATTCGGTTTTCATAGCCAAAATTTTTTGAAAAAATTAGGCAACAGCGCACTGGAGGTCTGTTCATGGCCTGTTAGTTGAAGACGGCCGTGACGCAATGCTACTTTAAATTTTAAATTTACCGCCAACTGGCCATGTTACGTCACTTCCATGCCGCCATGATACTTCTTGCCTAACACCAATTATAAAGGAAATAAAATATCAGGTTAAAGTTTATGCTAGCGTGGCAGTATTAAAGGAAATAGACTATCAAGTTGCACTTTTGCTAACACTGCAATTATAAAGGAAATCAGGTTACAGTATATGCTAGCGTGGTAGTATTGAAGGTCATTGACCTCGAATGATGCAATACCGGATAAGAATGATGCAATGCCGTTAAAGGAAATAATATATCAGGTTAAAGTTTATGCTAGCGTGGCAGTATTGGAGGTCATTGACCTCGAATGATGCAATACCAGATAAGAATGACGCAATGTTGTTTGGAGGTCATTGATCTCCCTTATCGTAACCATAGCCCCGCCTCTTTGTCACCATCTTGTTGTTAGCGATCTATCACCTGCCGCTACGTGCCGCACCCCGCACGCCGCCATCTTCCCGCTACCGCCATCTTCCCGCTACCGCCATCTTGCCCCGCCTCCTCCTATCAGCGACATCTATAAGATTCTGGCGGCAGAATTCCGAACTAACCCTCTGGTCATTGAACAACTCTTCAGCGACCTGCCTTCCTCCACGTAGGCCGCCACCATCTTATCGCTAACGACCAATCAACTTCCGCGCAGACCGCCGCCATCTTGTTAGCGACCTATCACCTGCCCTCAGCCTCCACAGGTAGCCGCCCCCGTACCGCCATGACACTTCTTGCAGCTCGATGGCCATGTGACGTCACTTCCATGCCGCCACGACACTTATTGTATGATGTCACTTCCATGCCGCCATGACACTTCTTGTATGACGTCACTTCCATGCCGCCATGACACTTCTTGTATGACGATACTTCCATGCCGCCATGACACTTCTTGTATGACGATACTTCCATGCCGCCATGACACTTCTTGTATGACGTCACTTCCATACCGCCATGACACTTCTTGCATGCCACCATCCAGCTCAAGAACTCTTCAGGGTCACCCCAGAAGCCAATGATGTCACTTACATGCCGCGATGACACTTCTTGCATGCCAACACCCACGCATCTCTTGCACAACGACAATGCCCACAAGAAGCCGCTGAAGGAGCGCGCCGAACTCGATAGACACTGGCCATCGAGTTCATGACGTCACTTCCTGGTCCAGAAACCGTCTATTATATATACTAAGGGCATTATGCTTGCTACCAAATATAAATATAGGATTGGTGTACTTACATTAAAGAATTTAAAACATTATTATAGTTTGTTTGAAAATTTTTCTTAGAAGTATGAAAAGCGAGACTCTCATTCCGCCTTTCATAATTACTAAAAGTATCCTATAAATTAAAGTTATTGTTAAAACCTACAGTAAAGTACTCCGTGACTTGAAATCCTAACCTGGTTCTACTTCTTTTGTGAAAAATATATTTTTTGAAAATGGTACCATTTTGTAAAAAGGTATACAACCTACACTCGTTTCATTTCTCACTTGTGCGTAAGCAGATGGAGTATAAACAATTTGGAAAATATAACAGTTTCAAATCAAAATGATGACCGAAAGAGAAATTTCAGAAAAATCTTTTGTCGAACTCTAGCAAAACAATATTTTTCTAATATTTTCTTTATTATAAAATGAACCGGAATTGTGCATTATTACAACATAGTTCTTCGAAATGAAAATATTGACTAGACATAACAAAATATGTATGTACGTGTATACCTACCTGTATATATGTATATAATATATGATATATAGTATAGTCTATATGATATATAGAATGTGGTAATAATAAAGGAAAACTGAAAAAAAAAGTTTGTTTTAAAAACTAATTTAAATCAAATATGAAAACAGTAAGCAGAAGAAGCCACTAATTCTTCTGTTGTCATAATTTGATAAAATATAAGTACTTCCTATTTTGCTTGAGAAACTTTTATCATAAAACTATAGTGCATAATTTAGAAACTTTTTTGACTGCACTTAATCGCGCTACTTGTTTATTCTAAACATCTACCAACATGAATCATAGAAGAATTACGATGTTCAAATAATTGAGATTGATCTTCCTTACAGGTAAGTCGATCGAATCCTACAATTATGTTCAATTCGTCATCAAAATAACCCCATTTTAATTTTATTTAATTTTTTTAATTAAAATGTGTTATTCTGATAATAATAAATCCCATGTATTTTTAAAGGAAGGTTCGTTTCTGTCGTTTTTGTCTGATTGTGTGGGAAAAAGATAGAGTTATAGTGTGCGATAGAGATAGAGTGACTTTGTCCTCATAGAGGGCTTTTCTCTCTGTCTCTCTCTCTCTGCTGTCTTCATGAGTCTCTGGGGCTTCCCCAGCATCATCAGGACACCTAGGGCGGGAGCGTGGGGTAGAGCGCATGGTCTTTTTAGCCTTCTTTATCGAGCTATGATGTCATAACGTATGAGAAAAAAAACAGTTTTTGCTCGTAACTCGGAAATGGCTGGAAATATAAACAAATCTTCCCTTGGTTCTGAGTAGAGGACTCGGTGGGTGACGCAGAGCGGGGTGTCACAATATATGAAAAAAAAAAAACAATATTTGCTTGTACTTCGGAAATGACTTTAAATATCAAAAAATCTCCCATGGTTCTGATTGCTGATCGATTGAAAAACGTCAGAAGTCCGAATGTCGAAAAAAAAAAATCGGGACCAACGGTGTGTGACATCATAGAATAAAAAAGTGTTTCTAACTCGAAAACGGTGCATTGAATCGAAAAATAATTGAAAAAATCTCCCCACAACCATGGTTCTGTATGTCCCTCCTGCGTTGAATGCAAAGGGTCCGAAGTCCGTATGCTGAAAATAAATTTCGTAAACAAAAGGTGTGTCAGATGATACAGTAAAAAAGGTCTGATAACTCGGAAACGGTGCGTTGAATCGAAAAAATAATTAAAATAATCTCCCCACATCTCTGGTTCTGATTGTCCGTTCTGCGTTGAATGGAAAAGGTCCGAAGTCCGTATATCCAAAAACAAAAAAGTTAGTCTAAAATTGCAACAGCAGTAGCGAACGCATTATCTTATCTCTGTTAGGGATCATTGATTGATGATTTGTTGTTTTTTTTTTTAAATAAATTTCGTATTCAACTACTCCTTGAGGTTCCAACAATTTTACATTGTGTTAATTTTTTTGAACATCTTGTGTCACAAATATGAACACTACCAATGGCATCCATGATATGCAACACTTGTGTCAATAATTATTTTACCTATCTATAGAAATCAACAATAAGAGAGTAGTACCCATCTAAATATACACAACCTGTATATTGCAATTTTTTAAACAGGTATTATCGTACCAAATTAGAAGTCGACGCACAAATATAAAAACATTAATTTCAAGTTTTTAAATTCTCCCATTCCAAGGCGAT
Organism: Anoplophora glabripennis; assembly: GCF_000390285.2. Classification (NCBI taxonomy): domain Eukaryota; kingdom Metazoa; phylum Arthropoda; class Insecta; order Coleoptera; family Cerambycidae; genus Anoplophora; species Anoplophora glabripennis. Next base: position 10,861 of record NW_019417809.1, read on the forward strand.
ATAAAATAAATAATTAATTCGGTAAATTCATAGTTTTAGTGCCAACTTGATTTATTTTATTTAGCATTTATCACAAATGAGATTTCCAAACAAAACATATCCATATCTCTTTAATTACATAATTGAATGCATTAAATTTATTTGACAGTTATTATTCGGCAACAAAGCCACTGCTAGAACTGCCACCTATTACGAAGTTAGAAGAGTTACCACGCTAAACTTTATAACTGGATGCCGGCTAACATAAGCCTGCATCCTTTTCGGGTTGCCAATTTCCAGCATGTAATACGCAGTTTGTGGCGATAAGCTATATTGTCTGTGCGTATACTATACGTTATATGGTGCGAGGTTGATGTTCGCGCTCAACGAAGGCAATGTTTTTTTAGAAGGCGTTCACTGCGCAACTATTCTGTTTATTTCTGCGTATAAAACAAACACAATACATTTTCAATATAGAATTATACCTAAATTATAAAATTTAATAAAATTAAAAATAATTTTAAATTGCACAACCAAACGCAAATTTTAGGTGAAGCGTGCGTCACTTACGTCACCTAGCAAGCCGCCATTGAAAAACACCGGCCTAAAACGCAACGGGCCAGAGTGCCATATAATGTGAATAAAGGATAATATTAAAAATCCGTCAATTTCTGGTCCAGTCTGGAACTTTCTGTAGCTATCCTAAATGATTCCAATAGGCTTGCATTTGATAGAAATACACTTCTAAGGCTGTCGGCTGATCAGGTAAAACTTATTCAGCCTCTACGTAGATTCTTTGAAATCGATCCATGTTCAATCAACTCCAGATCTTTTTGTAACGATGTTAAATAACTCCAGTAGGCTTGTATTTGATGCAAATGCACGTATGAAGCCGGCATTTACCCGAAGAAAATGTTCCAGTTATCAATACATGCGTAATATCATATGAAAATTGATTGCTTTGTGTTCCCTCTTATCTAGAGGTGATAACTGGTTCCAGTATGTTTAAATTGGTGGGAATAAACATGGACTCCCGGCATTTTCTGGAGAAAACGTTCCAATGAGATGTACAGCTATACACTTTAAATACAGAAATTGCAGGACTAGATTCATTACCGAAAAATAAGTAAACTCTATAAAGTTTTTTCTGCGGGACTCGGTATTCGAGATACAGATAGAGATAAAGTTATAAAACAATATTTTTTTCTGCCATATTTTCATAATGCGCTAACGGAATTGAATGAAATTCACTAAAATTTACTACAGCGTAGGTATTCACTTAATTAGACCTTTTATTGAATGTAACATTAACCTTGAGGCTTTAACCTGTGGCGTGCTACCGGAAGTGCCGCCCCATGTTCCAAAAAAAAAAATACGCCATTGGCGTTTCTTTTGTAAAAAATAATGTTGCATTCAGGTACTGTTATGTACTGTCATTAACCGCTATTTGCAACTTTGCAGTAAATGCAATACGCGATGGGTCAAAGATCCTAGATCAGGTCGCCCGAGCGTTGACAATACATTATTCTTACTCAGCAAAAACTTACATTATTGTAGTTATAGAAAATAAAATTAGTCTTAACTCGAACTCTCTATTAATTAACATCAAAATATACCTTAACCCCAGAAGATAATACCACGTGCCGATCCTGTCGAAAAATATTTAGAAGATTCCAGTAATTAGAAGATTCCAGGATGTAGTGCATTTGCAAGTGAAGTTTTAAAATCAAGCAAAATGGCTAATCAAAATACAAAGGAAGAAATTTTAGTGAACCAAAGTAATGATAGCACTAATCCGCAAATTTATTCAGCGATAATTATTTCCGGAACAATAGTAATTTTGTCTCTACTAGTGATCTGCGGCTTTGCAATATTCTTTTGCATGAAAACGTTTAAAAAACGTAATAAAGGACATAAGAGCACAGGCAACTTCCATCGTTTAAATACCCGCTGAAAATGAACATGTAATGTAAAAAAAAATAAGTGAAAATAAAGAAAAAACATTTAAATGTAAAAGAAAAAAACTGTTAAATTAAGTGAAGTGAAATTTTCTAATCAGAACATCATCCAATATGGAAATTCAGATAAAAATTTTCTACAACCAACTTCTACCTTCTACCAGATCAGCACCACCGACTTTATCTTCATCCGACCCGAACATCGTCACAGAGTTTACAAGTAAGTCAAGTACAGTGAATAAAGTGAAGTGAACAATGCAATTATATTCTAGTTTTAGCTATAAGACTTCATCATTTTTTTGTATTTATAACTTCCTACCAATCTCTTCTGACAATTGTAGAAGAAATTGAAATAATTAACAAAAATTTAAAGAAAGGAAGTCCTAACAGAATATACAAAGAATCAAGTCTCTTAGAAAAATTAAGTCAAATAAAAAAATTACAGACAAAATATATAGAAACGTATAATTCTATAGGAAAAACTGTTAGTATTGCAGATCAATTAATTATAAATGACTTAAAAACTAAATTTATTACATTAGTAAATGATTCTAATAACAGAATTAATCATTTACTACAACTTTATCTTAAGGAAACTAGTACATGTACTAAGCCATTTGAGCAATCCTCTAGTTTAGTTAAAACGAATTTAAAAGACGTATCTGAAAAGGTAGTTATCAAAATGGAATTTGACTTTAAAGTAGCTTCACATGTTATTCCGGAATTTTCCGGTGAACCTGAACAGTTATTGATTTTCTCGATGCTGCCGAATATTACAATGATTCTCTAAAAGACGACGACGCAAATAAAAAATTACTATTAACTTCTATTTTAAGAACAAAAATTAAAAATAAAGCAAAAAATGCTCTTGTATGCGATCCTAAAGATTTTGCCGAACTAAAGAAAACTATAACAGATCGTTTTAAACCCATGAAAACACTAGCGTCAGTTCATTCAGAATTAAGTAGAGTCAAACAAGGTCCAAAATCAATTTCTATATACGCATCCGAAATAGAAGCTCTTATTACGGATTTAAATAAAATAAATATATAATCACAAGGCATTGAAGCTCGTGAAACAATAATAAAATCTGGTGTCAAGTGAGAGCACGCGTCCGCCCGAAAAGGTCGAGGCAATAAAAGACTACCCGCTGCCTACGACAATAAAGCAATTACGACAATTCCTTGGCGCACTTAACTTTTACCGCCGGTTCGTACCCAACGCAGCAGGTACCCAGGCGCCACTGAATGACCTGCTTAAAGGGGATGTGAAAGGGAAAGCACCCATAAATTGGACAGAAAACGCGAAAAGTGCTTTCGAGGCGGCTAAAGAGAGCTTAGGGCAGGTAGCTCTACTCGCGCACCCCGGCGAAAATACGCAAATCCGTGCCGTAGTGCAACAAAAAGTTGAGAACGATTGGGAACCGCTAGGGTATTTTTCGAAAACTTAACCCAGATCAGTGCAAATACGCTGCTTACGACCGCGAACTTCTTGCGATTTACGAAGCAGTGAAATACTTCCGGCATATGGTCGAGGCACGAACATTCGCGATTTACACCGGCCATAAGCCTCTTACGTTTGCCTTCGCGAAAAAGTCGAGTCAGTGTACACCGCGACAATTCCGCTATCTAGACTTCATTGGCCAGTTTACGACAGACATTCGTCACATGGCTGGTCGCGAGAACGTTGTAGCGGATGCTTTGTCCAGGGTAAACGAAATATGCGCGACTTTCGACTACGAGGCACTCGCAGCATCGCAACAAAATGACGACGAAATCAAGGAGTACATCGACGGACAACACGGCCTCACACTAAAGCGGATCAAAATACCCGACACGAACGCGAATGTATTTTGTGACGTATCTACGGACGTGGCCCGACCGTTTATCACCAAGCCATTTCGTAGAGCAGTGTTCGACTCGATGCACCGTCTTTCGCATCCCGGTATTAACGCCACAGTCAAGCTCCTTACGCAACGCTTCGTCTGGCCGAACCACCGCATATCACCCAGCAGCAAATGGCATGGTAGAGCGTTTTCACCGCCAAATAAAAGCAGCAATAAAATGACACCAAAACGATCGATGAACTAGCATTCTTCCCACTGTGCTATTGGGAATACGTGCAGCATGGAAAGAAGACATTCAAGCTACCGAGGCCGAGATGGTGTACGGACAACATCTACGCCTACCCGGAGAATTTCTTCATTTCCGCAGGACAAACGAAGAGCTCAGCACCGAAGCGAATTTTGTTAAGGACCTCAGATGTCATATGGAAGGCTTACGTCCAGCCGCAGTTAAACGCCATGGCGAGAAGACGCCATTCGTTTTTAAAGACTTGGCAACAGCGACACATGTTTTTGTGCGTGCGGACGGCGTTAAGACTCAACTACAGAACCCATAAGATGGTCCATTTACAGTGATTAAACGCGACGACAAAACATTCACGGTGCTAGTGCGTGATCGCGAAGTTAAAGTGTCCATAGACAGAGTCAAACCGGCGTATTGTTTGAATGATGCGACAGATACCAGGAACGAGAACAATAGCCTTCCATCAACTTCTGCCCACAACGTCAAGAACGCCGCCGGACGCACCACGGGGTTCCCGGAAGCCGACCCCTGCAGAGTGGCGCCAGGACCAGGGACTTCTGCCGCCTACTACCAAGCTACCTACGACCGACTTCAACGACAGGGCACTCTCCAGCACACCCTCAAACCGTCAACATTACTTTTTCTACACAAGCTTAGTTTTCAATAAAATTCTTTATTTGTACCGTTGAGAGAGCGTTTTATTCTTGCTGTACAGCGAAAGCAACCCTCACTACGTTTAAAGGAATTTTTTTTAAATAATCGCGGATATCGAAATAATAATCGTCATATACGAGGTAATCGAAGTAGATCTAGTACTTATACTAGAAATAGAAGTGAATATAACAATAACTCCAATAATGGTTCTCAAAACAACTACAACCAACAATTTAGAGGACACATAAATAGCAATAACTCATACAGAGGTAGATATTTTAATCGTGGACAATACACACGTGGTCGACAATCATACCGTCGTAATACTCGGTACATATACACACAAAACGTTGAACCGTCGGAAAACTATCAAGACCAACTCTCTTGATCAAATCAGAGAGCTGTGAGGGAGTTGGATACGATAACAGAAAACTAATATCTCTAACTACTGGTAACACAAATTATATCGAGATATTTTGCGAAATGACAGGCAAACTGACAACTTTTCTAATAGATACCAGAGCAGACATTAGTCTTTGCAAAACACCTTGCGTAAATTCTCATCAAACATACAATCCCAAAACTAAATGTCAGATAGGTGACATAACAAAGAACAAAACTGAAACTTTTGGCACCACTATGACTAATTTATACATAAGTAGGTAAACAAGGCGGGTTCTGGCTCAGGAAGTGGGCTTCCGGTGTGTTGGATGGCGCGTCCATCCGAAGAGGCCAAAGAAAGATGGTGTGGGGGATGTCGAAGAGGTGCGTGCAAGAAGTGGTGAAGCCTCTGGTGAATTTGAAGGTCACGTGTGTGTGCAGAAAGCCTCTGGAAGGTTTGAGGGTGAGGAGAGGTAACGCCGCCGCGCGGTGGAGTGCAGATAAATAATGATAATAAGGCGACGAGCGCAAGTCGTTATCAGCTTAGTGGAATGTAGGAAGTTGTCAAGGTTTTTTTTAAGTGTGCTGAAACAGGAAGCTGATAACTAAGAACGGGGTTTTGATAATAGAAGCACAGCGTGTAGCATTAAATTGAAAATGAAAGCATTAGCGTCTGTTAGGAAGTGTACAAATCATAGGCGTGCGTCAACATTTTATGTTTAATAATAATAATTTATTAAGATAAATTTTATATTAAATTTTGTAGTTAAATATTGCAGACTTGCTAGTATACTACCTTCGTACGACGCCAAAATCCCATGTATTTTCTTATGGAGGTTCAAAGTGTAGCAAAAATGGTACCTTTCAAGGTCACTCGAGGAGCCGGATTTTGTCCGTAGGTATAGGATGCTTTTTTTGATCGAATAAAAATCTTGTTGAGGAAAAACATATATATTTAATAGATGCAGTATTACATATTGAATTGTACATGTTTAATAAAGCAAAGTTATCTTAAAAGTATGAGTAAAGGGAATATTTGAACATATATTTTTTATTACATACATATTGAGTAATGACCCAAGGGTAAAGTATTATGATTATCTATAAGGCATACCTCTTATCGTCTAATGAACTTAGCGCAACCTTCTTTTGCCAGATTGAAAAGACATTATGATTTTGAGATATAATGTTTTTTTTGAATTTTGTGTTTGGATACTCCAGTTAATAAGCAATCTAGGTAGTCTTTAAAAGTTATTTTATTCTTAACAATATTGCTTTTAACCCCCTTTGATTTCTTAGTGCATTTCTCCTTTTCATCAGTTTGAACTTTAAAAGCATATTGTTTTGATCGCAAACCAACAAAATGTGTCATTATATAACCATTATTTTCATCTTTCATTAAACCAACTATCTTCTTATTCACTAAAGATATACCATAGGCATTATCTAAAGGATAATCACTGGTATCAAATCGTTCAATGTCTTGTTTAATAACTTCTTCATAGACGTTTTCATATTTCAATTCATAAATTAAGCTATCAGTATCGGTATATAGCAATTTACAGTTATTTAAATTAAACTTTGTTAACATGTAGTCATAATGAAACTCGTAAACACATGTCTTTGAAATATCCAAAATTGCCATACCAACATACAGAGACTTATTAAAAACTATATTAGTTTTCTTTATTTCAATTGCAACTAAATTTTCATCAAATATGCTACAACTGTGGAAATTAGGTCTAGAAAATAAATTTTTAGCACCATAACGACCTCACCATTTTTTAACTAATTTTACTATTCGATGCTTACGGATATTTTCCATTGTTTTCCCGAAAACACCATTATTTTGTAATTTAATAGTTTGTTTACCGAAATCATTTTTGGCCTGTGCCCTCAGTCTCGTATTAAAGTCGATGTATGGTTTCAACCAAGTGGATTGTTTGAATTGTAATATTCGATGAATTCTCTCTAGTACGATTCCGTGTTTTAAACATTGTTTTAAATTTCTGTAATGGATAACGTATTTCTCCTTCCGATAGAGAGTAGCCATAAGTTTAGGTAATCTAGAATTTGGTGGTATTCGATGTTCGGGACACATAGGCAGATCGCGATGTAAGTCGTCAAGATGTTCAGGGTAAAATAAGTCTACTTCTAAAATGTATCCGAAGTCTGCATCATCGGGTACTGATAACACGTTAAAATTTTTAAAGTCGTCAATCCATTGGAAATCTCCATATGGAAGTGGTTGACACATTGCCCATCCATAAAGATTATTAACATCAAAGTACATAATATACTTCGATGGTTGACTTGAATTGTAATTATGCATATATCTATTATTAGCTACAGAATATCTATTACTGCACTGACTGAGACCACCTCTAATACCTCGTTCAATAAAAAGCAAAACGTCAACATTTTGTACAGTTTCTAATGAACACCCCGTATACTTTAACATGCAATCCCAGGTGTAGCCAGGTAGAGTATAATAAAAAGCTGGATCTAAACCATACAGTTTGTGACATGTGGCACGAAAATTTTCAAAAACATCAGTTAAAAGAATTATATCAGTTTTTAAGTAAAGGTCGGCATAATCACCTAAATTTTGACAGTTAAATACTTTCCATACGTTTTGAGCATGTTTATAGCTTTCTTCACTTATATTTTCATCGTTTAATGCATTATAGAAATTTTCAAGGGGCGGTAGTTGAGTAACTTTGAGCTTTTCAAAATTATCAACGTAATCGTAACAAAAAATTCCTTTTCGGGTAAGTAAATTGAATTTATCAGATTCTAAATAATGAAATTCATTTTTCATGTTTACGAGTTCATCAACATCAAGAAATGATACCAGTTTGTCTAATGAAAAACCCATAAACCGAAATGAGTCTATAAAACGAAATTTTATGTTGGTTTATTGATCGTATTTAGTGAAAGAAATATATTTTTCCTTGTTTATTGGTAGTACCGTCACCCTATCTCGTTTTGCTAAATCACGAATCAGGAAGTGTGAGTCATATCCGGTCAAATTATGAAAGATGATGGGTACCATAAAAGAATTTTGGTAATTAAGATTACATTGTGAATGTGCAAATCCTCGAAAATCTCCTGTGATATGTGAATGATCTTTTACTATTCTATCATTGCTTTTAAAAGGTTTTTCGCAAATGTGACAATTTGGGGGGGAGTTTTCGATACTTACACTAACATTCATCGGTTCAATATGTTTCAGAATAGAGTGGACATATTTAGCAATGTCGTTCATTTCATTAGCGAACCACTCTATACAATCTAGATTGGTATAACTTTCGTAGTAAGATAGACTATTACCATAAGAGCACTTGAAATAATAACCAGCACTGTACGGTATATGTTTCTGATATCTATGTGTTTGTTTTGTTAAATTTTGTTCGTCATTGAAGGATTCTAAAAGTGATTCAAAATCGGCGTAAATTACGAAAGGTAATTTTTCCTTATGACAGTAATTTTTAAAATATATAAATTTCTCACTTGGGAAGGAAATTTTGCAATAATTTATTTTTTCGCATTCACCAAACTGTCTGTTTAATCCTTCTTTGGTGTAAAAATAATTTAAACATCTATCACAGAAAAATTTTAGAATTTTTCAAACTTACTTGTTTTGAAACTAGTCTGGATAAATTTTTTATCCAACAATAATGATATTGTATTGGAGTGCACCTTCCATCTTCATCATCATCATCATCATCATCTTCATCAGTATCGCCAGTGTCGACATTATTGTCATTTGAATATGGATAATAATTATTTTCAATAATTAATAAATTAACATGTCTATCGAGTTTATGTTTGGTGAGATGAACGGGTATGATGCTAAAATTTGATTTCGAGTCCATTTCTAAAGCAAAAACATTAACGGAAATGTCATTTAACTTTTCAAATTTTGAAATTTGATTTAATGTTACTGGAAATTCTATTCCATTCAAATTTAAAACATCTTTGTAATAAGGATATGAAGAAATTCTGTCACTGTTCCGTCTAGCGGGCCAAAGTGCACTAACTATACTCCATGCAAAGCAAGCATTATCATTATTTTTAACATTAATGCATGCATGTGTTTTGGCAATTTGTTCTGGTAATTTAATGTAGGAAGAAGCACCAAGTGCAATTTCATATTTAACAACATTTACTTCTAGTCCAATAATTCTTTTTAACGCACCACCACTACCGGATTCTTGGTGTTCTTCCAGTTTGTTTTTAATCTTGTCTAAAACAAAATCGTCAAACCATTCTCTTAAATTTGTACCCCCATCAATGACATAATTTTTAGTTGAAAAATATTTGATTTCTACAATTTCTTCATTGATCTTTTTCATTATGAATTCGGTGAACAAAGTTGTGTTCGCTTTAATTGTCGGCATAGATTTTAAAATATTATTAATTCTTGATTTGAAAAGAAAAAATGCATCTTTAAGAAAATCTAATATATGTACATGTTTTAAATTTAATATGATACCTGTACGAATTCTATTTTTAAATGCTGTTTTAATTTCCTCCCATCTAACTCGATTGCTACGTTTTTTGTCTTTTAATCCAGCACCAGAATGATTTCCTAATGTAATCTGTTTAATTTTTGATCTAAAATATTTTAAATCACCTAAATTTGTTTGAAGTTTTGAGAGTATACCAACATTATAATTATTATTTGTTTTAATAGCTTTATTAAGTAGCCTAATATTATAATTTGTAAATGCAAGTCACCATTCATTTTCAATGATACTTGATTTTTTTTCTGAAAGTATATCGAAAGCTTTGCGAACAATATGAACTATTCTATCACTTGTAACAGGTATATTCATACTAATAAAAAAAATACTTTACCCGAGAATCTTACAAATTAGTTTTATTTTTGATCACAACAGTATCTCTTGTATTTCAAAATTTGTAGCTGGATTAGGTCTGTTGCAATCTATCAATCCTTTGAAGATCAATCCATATTTTTTTGGCGTAAAATTCTCTAGATTCTTCAAGATGCTGGGTAGTGCCCTTTTGGGTAGAAATACCGTGTTTTCTTCTAATTCCGCTAAAGCACTTTTACCATATTTGGTATCAATTACTTTGATTCCCAAAATAGGCATGCACACATCTTTGGAAAGGTCTTTCAATTTAATCGTTTCCTTCCTACGAAGGTGAGTAACAGAGTTAATTTCATTCAAATTCATTCTATAACAGCAGAAATAACAAATTTTAATGTAAGATATGACAATAAATTTAAATTTATAATATTTTATAAAATAATAAAAAGAATATAAATTAAAACTTACTTTGAAACAAATGCGTTGATATTTCAGAGTCACTATACAACGAATATATTGTACCAAATAGTTCCCTTGTAGAACTGTACTGAATTTTAACACTGTGTCGATAACTCATACTTACGTTGACTAGAGGCAAAGTACTAGACTGGTAGCCTTGCAGCACTGTACTGTTTCTTCTTAAATACATTCACCGAATTTATACAAAATTTAGTTCCATAGTATCATAAGTATCCACGTATGAATTTGCTCTTATATTATGCATTTATATATTGCAGTTTCCTTTTTATTTAGATATGCATATTTAGTTGACCACAATATCCTTTAGTTGTTTATAATTTTGTTTTACGATAAATTTTAATTAACCAATATTTCCTGGAGTTGTTTTGCAAAGAGTTTTAAGATTAATTTTAATCAACCAATATTTCCTGTAGTTGTTTTGTTAACAGTTTTAAGATAAATTTTAATCGACAATAATTTCCTTAGTCCGTTACAATGTGATAGGATGTGGTATTAGATATTTTCCATCAGTTTACTCTGACATCATTTAACGGTCTTATTTCATTAATTAACTAGATTATTTTACTTTTTATGCAGCTTTGTGGTTTGTTGATAAATTGCATTCATGCAGATTTCGTATACATTTATCAACGCATTGATAATTACTACTGTATAAATCGACTTTGGTATTTCATCTCATTTTTAGTTAACATCGAGTGTGTGTGTGTGTGTGTGTGTGTGTGTGTGTGTGTGTGTGTGTGTGTGTGTGTGTGTGTGTGTGTGTGTGTGTGTGTGTGTGTGTGTGTGTGTGTGTGTGTGTGTGTGTGTGTGTGTGTGTGTGTGTGTGTGTGTGTGTGTGTGTGTGTGTGTGTGTGTGTGTGTGTGTGTGTGTGTGTGTGTGTGTGTGTGTGTGTGTGTGTGTGTGTGTGTGTGTGTGTGTGTGTGTGTGTGTGTGTGTGTGTGTGTGTGTGTGTGTGTGTGTGTGTGTGTGTGTGTGTGTGTGTGTGTGTGTGTGTGTGTGTGTGTGTGTGTGTGTGTGTGTGTGTGTGTGTGTGTGTGTGTGTGTGTGTGTGTGTGTGTGTGTGTGTGTGTGTGTGTGTGTGTGTGTGTGTGTGTGTGTGTGTGTGTGTGTGTGTGTGTGTGTGTGTGTGTGTGTGTGTGTGTGTGTGTGTGTGTGTGTGTGTGTGTGTGTGTGTGTGTGTGTGTGTGTGTGTGTGTGTGTGTGTGTGTGTGTGTGTGTGTGTGTGTGTGTGTGTGTGTGTGTGTGTGTGTGTGTGTGTGTGTGTGTGTGTGTGTGTGTGTGTGTGTGTGTGTGTGTGTGTGTGTGTGTGTGTGTGTGTGTGTGTGTGTGTGTGTGTGTGTGTGTGTGTGTGTGTGTGTGTGTGTGTGTGTGTGTGTGTGTGTGTGTGTGTGTGTGTGTGTGTGTGTGTGTGTGTGTGTGTGTGTGTGTGTGTGTGTGTGTGTGTGTGTGTGTGTGTGTGTGTGTGTGTGTGTGTGTGTGTGTGTGTGTGTGTGTGTGTGTGTGTGTGTGTGTGTGTGTGTGTGTGTGTGTGTGTGTGTGTGTGTGTGTGTGTGTGTGTGTGTGTGTGTGTGTGTGTGTGTGTGTGTGTGTGTGTGTGTGTGTGTGTGTGTGTGTGTGTGTGTGTGTGTGTGTGTGTGTGTGTGTGTGTGTGTGTGTGTGTGTGTGTGTGTGTGTGTGTGTGTGTGTGTGTGTGTGTGTGTGTGTGTGTGTGTGTGTGTGTGTGTGTGTGTGTGTGTGTGTGTGTGTGTGTGTGTGTGTGTGTGTGTGTGTGTGTGTGTGTGTGTGTGTGTGTGTGTGTGTGTGTGTGTGTGTGTGTGTGTGTGTGTGTGTGTGTGTGTGTGTGTGTGTGTGTGTGTGTGTGTGTGTGTGTGTGTGTGTGTGTGTGTGTGTGTGTGTGTGTGTGTGTGTGTGTGTGTGTGTGTGTGTGTGTGTGTGTGTGTGTGTGTGTGTGTGTGTGTGTGTGTGTGTGTGTGTGTGTGTGTGTGTGTGTGTGTGTGTGTGTGTGTGTGTGTGTGTGTGTGTGTGTGTGTGTGTGTGTGTGTGTGTGTGTGTGTGTGTGTGTGTGTGTGTGTGTGTGTGTGTGTGTGTGTGTGTGTGTGTGTGTGTGTGTGTGTGTGTGTGTGTGTGTGTGTGTGTGTGTGTGTGTGTGTGTGTGTGTGTGTGTGTGTGTGTGTGTGTGTGTGTGTGTGTGTGTGTGTGTGTGTGTGTGTGTGTGTGTGTGTGTGTGTGTGTGTGTGTGTGTGTGTGTGTGTGTGTGTGTGTGTGTGTGTGTGTGTGTGTGTGTGTGTGTGTGTGTGTGTGTGTGTGTGTGTGTGTGTGTGTGTGTGTGTGTGTGTGTGTGTGTGTGTGTGTGTGTGTGTGTGTGTGTGTGTGTGTGTGTGTGTGTGTGTGTGTGTGTGTGTGTGTGTGTGTGTGTGTGTGTGTGTGTGTGTGTGTGTGTGTGTGTGTGTGTGTGTGTGTGTGTGTGTGTGTGTGTGTGTGTGTGTGTGTGTGTGTGTGTGTGTGTGTGTGTGTGTGTGTGTGTGTGTGTGTGTGTGTGTGTGTGTGTGTGTGTGTGTGTGTGTGTGTGTGTGTGTGTGTGTGTGTGTGTGTGTGTGTGTGTGTGTGTGTGTGTGTGTGTGTGTGTGTGTGTGTGTGTGTGTGTGTGTGTGTGTGTGTGTGTGTGTGTGTGTGTGTGTGTGTGTGTGTGTGTGTGTGTGTGTGTGTGTGTGTGTGTGTGTGTGTGTGTGTGTGTGTGTGTGTGTGTGTGTGTGTGTGTGTGTGTGTGTGTGTGTGTGTGTGTGTGTGTGTGTGTGTGTGTGTGTGTGTGTGTGTGTGTGTGTGTGTGTGTGTGTGTGTGTGTGTGTGTGTGTGTGTGTGTGTGTGTGTGTGTGTGTGTGTGTGTGTGTGTGTGTGTGTGTGTGTGTGTGTGTGTGTGTGTGTGTGTGTGTGTGTGTGTGTGTGTGTGTGTGTNTGTGTGTGTGTGTGTGTGTGTGTGTGTGTGTGTGTATGTGTGTGTCTGTCTGTGTGTGTGTCTGTGTGTGTCTGTGTGCGTCTCTGTGTGTGTGTGTGTGTGTGTGTCTCTGTGTGTGTGTGTCTACGAAAAATGGAATATTATTATGAATGGTTGGCACACCATACTAACCGCTACACGCCTCCGGTTTTACTGGACAATTACATTCAAGAAAAGTAAGTTTTTGAACATATATTTCCAATTAAATAATATTTTTAGTATTTGTGACAAAGTTCATTCAAAAATTGATTTTTTCTCTTTACCAGTGGCTTGCTGCATATACCTGATATACCTGTACCTGATAATGAAAATGGACTCGAAATTATTGATTTAACGTAAGTTATTAAAAATTTGTGATGATCTACTGATACAAACATATTAATTTTTACATTACAGTTCTGATATCGATGATGATATCATTTTAATACAACAAGCATCAACGCGACCACTGCCATCATCCCCGTCACAGTCACCATCACCACCCCCATTAATCTCTTTGAGGGACTTGTTGTAAGTTATTCAATGTGTACAATGGAACATGATATAAACCAAACTTAATTTTGTATTGCAGAAATGGTGAAAGGCATTGGACGCCGTATGCACCATCACCTTCACTACAACAGACACCGCCACCACCACCATCCCCTACATCACCACCACCGCCAACACCATCACTGTAAGTTATATAAAAAAACATATTTGTTTGAATTTTTATTGTAACAAAAACTTATCTATAAAATATTTGTTTTGTTATAGATATCCAATAAGAACGATGGTGGTAAGAGTTCACTTTGATGGAGACAGGTGGTTGACCCGGGAGGTGAGGTGGAGAATGATTCTGTAATAATAATAATCTAATTTAATTTATATATCTTGTATTGTATGTAATATATCATATATTAAAACTGCATTATTATTTTTTTCTTCTTAGCTCAATAAAAGACCATATTACTTAACATTTTAATTTATTACATATATCAGATAGTACATAAGTTTGATAAAAGTAAAGATATTCACGCAGAGCATTACTTAATATACTATTATTAGATACATCACAAAATAAAACCTATAATTTCATTTTACATTTAGGGAAATTTTTTTTGACTTTACCCAATCACTTACAATATCTAAAACATTAAAATAGTACATGCAAAAATCTAACGAATCTAGCATACATATTGTATGAGAAATCACGCCAGTATCGAGGTTTAACAGTTCTTCCAAGTCATGAAGGAAAAGATCGAAGTGTATGTCGTATTTGATTTACTTAACATTTTAATTTATTACTTATATCAGACAGTACATTAGTTTGATAAAAGTAAAGATATTCACGCAGAGCATTACTTAATATGCTATTATTAGATATATCACAAAAAGAACTTATAATTTCATTTACATTTAGGGAATTTTTTTTTGACTTTACCCAATCACTTACAATATCTAAAACATTAAAATAGTACATGCAAAAATCTAATGAATCTAGCATACATATTCTATGAGAAATCACACCAGTATCGAGTTTTAACAGTTCTTCCACGTCATGAAGGAAAAGATCGATGTGCATGTCATATTTGATGAAATGCACCATTTTCATATTTTCGTAGACCAATTGGGTAAATGTCGTGTAATCTCCAAAGCAATGGGTTACAGGCTCATATTCATCTGGATAGCCCTGTAGGGGTGTTTGTAAGAATTTTTTTTCATGTCTTCAAGCAGCTACAACAAAGTGTGCCATTCAAATGTAGAAAATGATAATTTGTTACCATTACCATTCCTTATAATGATTGTAGGTCTAAAGGATCTAGCTGGGCTTAATCCACACTGTATTTGAATGTTAACATTAGATATTAGTGGAAAAACATTACTTAGCAAGTAAATCTGCTCCCATCGTGCGGCTTCTTCATATTTAGCTAGAATATCATCGAGAGCCTTACTATAATCGTAAATTTCTTCATCACTTAAATTAGCGGAAACTTCACTAATTTTTGCAAACAACCAGCTCGCTCGACAAACTAGCTCAAACTAAATTACGTTAGTGTTCTCGATCCAGCTGTTATGTTTCTTATCAAGCCCCAACCACTTTACGAAAACTTTCCCTCCTTTTCTCCTTAATACCTTTTCTACAAGATAGACGTCGGGACTGGCGGTTTTCTGTAGCTCCTCAGTATAGAAGGCACCTCTTATAGGATTTCCCTGTATATCTTCCAAGAGGTATGTCGTTGGATTCGTTATTTTAACCGACGTAATTTTAAATAGTTCGGTCGTCCAATTAGGTGTGTACCCCTTATCGAAAACGTGTTTATTTTTGCTGACGCGCACAACGTCACCCACTTTAAATTTTTGCAGACCTCTTAATATGGCAGTAAGCAGACTTTAAAATTCTCTCTTCGTTGGTCTTATTTACTTGAGCCGGTTTGTATCCCGTGGTGCGATGACGGGTTTCGTTGTAGGATTTCGTAACTTCCGGTAAAACGTCTATCCATTTATATGTACCGTTTAGGCTAAAGTACTTGTACAACTTTGATTTCAAAGTTCTTATCGCACGTTCAGCAATGGCTGCTTTCTTCACGCTGTATGTATTGTAATNGTCTATCCATTTATATGTACCGTTTAGGCTAAAGTACTTGTACAACTTTGATTTCAAAGTTCTTATCGCACGTTCAGCAATGGCTGCTTTCTTTACTCTGTATGTATTGTAATGATTAATTTCATGCTTCTTGAGGAAATGCTGGAATTTTTGGTTGAAGAATTCCGTGCCTTGATCCGTTTGTAGATTTATACAGATTCTACCGCAAGCTAAAATGTCAACAAAGGTTGTAGTTATCTCTTCACCAGTCTTTGTTTTTAAAGGTCTAGTCCACATGAACTTTGAGAAACAGTCTATGACAACCATAATCATTTTAAAATTTTTATTACAGTGTGCATACTGACGCATATCTGCCAAGTCCATTTGCCACAAGTCATCAAGTCCCTTGATAATCGTACGTCTGAGTGCATAGTTTTTTCTCATAGACTTATGTAATTCGTTAACAAGTTGAATCTTTTCCTTTGAATGCGTCTTCATGTCTCTACAAATCGATTAGCACTAAGAGAGTCTGCGTCAATTATGGGTTATTTAAGGAGGATCCTTGATGTGACGCGACGATAAGTTTCCCATGTGAAAGGGTCATCTGGTTCTCCACTATATGTATACGTTCTTCCAGAACCTTATATCTCTTCTCGATATTTTTTAATTCATTCATAATGTGATCTTTATGTTTGGTAAGTTCAGCTCGGACGTCTTTTTCCGATTTTGTAACATCTTTTTGTAATTTTATAACGGCAGTGCTAGACAGTCCTCTATTGTGTACAAATTTTTTCTCCACGTTGTTGACTTCATTTTTGAAAGAATTACTTAGCAAATTTAATTTATCTTCAAATACTTTAATTATTTCTTTGCGTAGTTTCAGCACCTCATCATTAACGTTTTTTGATAATGTTCTTTTATTATCGACATCATTATCTTCAAAAGGTGAACTCACATTACATATTCTCACATTACCAATATCAATATTTCCATCGGTAGTAAACGAAAATCCAATTGCACTAGGTATATGAGGCTCGTTGAAATCACGATGACGATGAGAACTACGTCCGAATTTATCGAGACTCATCGTGTAGAATGATGAAAAAATCGTTTGGTAAGCAACTTTATAGTATTTGATCTAAGGATGATATGTGTGACGTAAAACGTGACGTTAACGTGACGACGTGACGTAAAACGTGACGACGTGACATAAAACGTGACGATGTGACGTAAACGTGACAACGTGATGTAAAACGTGACGACGTGACATAAAACGTGACGATGTGACGTAAACGTGATGTAAACGTGACGTAAACGTGACGTAAAACGTGACGTAAACGTGACGTAAAACGTGACGTAAACGTGATGTAAAACGTGACGTAAACGTGATGACTTAAGATATTATTCGAGCCTCCTTCAGTTCCTCAATAATTGCTGTAATTTCGTTGTCGTGTGACGTATTTCCAGCATTCTTCGATGCTACCAGCAACCTTAGACGATCGACAAGTTCGTTGGGATCATCCCAGTAAATATATTCCATCGTGTATTGTAAGTTAACTTGTTGGTGCGAGATAATAAACCTCTACCACTAGTTTTACGTTGTGTCGGCTTAATAAATAGCGGTCTAATAACTTCTCTATACTTGAGCGAACTGGAGCCTTTTAAGCGCCCTACTGCGTCTTTGTGAGCGTCAGTCATTTGAAGAATATTTTTATAAGATTTCTTATCCTCTTCATTGAAAGATGGATCATGATAGAAAATTAATTGGTACAATCCCGGTGTTCCCTTAAATTGCTGTCGATCGATTACTATATTACCGGTACGAATGTCAAAATCGATGCGTTTTCGACCTAATAGCCAAGATGACGTTGAGGAATCGTATACTGGCCCATAATTCTTATCAATCACATCGCTATCAGCCCAATGCTCTGTAACGTACTTTTGAGATATGACAGGATACTGATCTAAATATTTTTCTAGAATTTCTTGAGTTAAATCTTCCAATCGAGTGTCTTGCTCCTCTTCAAATGTTCTATCCGCATCATCATCAAATCTAGATGACGACGCATTGTCTTCCAATGGTAAAAAGGCTGTTTGGTTGAATGTAGATGGTTTTTCTTCTTCTTCTTCCACCTTTTCTTTTTCCCCTCTTTTTTAATGATGGGAAATTTGACAATTTTTTCGTTCAACTTGTGTGATGTATTTGCTATTTCTTTTAACGGTGTAGAAATTGGTTTAAAGAGTTTTTGCAGCGCCTCATCTTCCTCCGTTTTACCTAGCTTTAAAGCTAAGTACTTTCGTTTGATTGATTTTGCGAGCTCATTGATTTTTTTCTTTCGCGCCGTCTTGGTGATGACGTCTTGAGCCGTTGGATTCATTGCGATTAATGATACAGTTGAATACAGTTACATCCTTATACATTTATCGAATCCTTTACGATATCGACCGTCTTGTAGGTTGAAATCCTTTACAATAACCATGGTTCTATATTTATCACTCCAACATTCCGAGCAACAGTTCTTAAATTGATCAAAAGTCATGTCGGGCGACACGTGTTCATCATAAACATGTTTAAGATTTATTTCATCTTGTTTGAAAAGAACTATTAAGTTGCAATTATCTCGAATAAGTTGCTTCGGTACCTTGGAATATGTCTGGCATAGGTACGCCGCGTCGATATTCTTGTGCCTACACATGGAGTAATATTCACGTATCTTTTCTTATTTATCACACGCCACATCGTCGAATATGAATATGGAATTACATCGAGCATCTGTTGGACTAATAATTTCATCACTATGGGAAGTATCCAATTTCCTTCACTTTACTCAGCACGTCTCGCAACAGCTGATATTTAGGTTGATATAGGGACTTTGAGTAGACGTATACGTTTTCAAATTTGGCGCCATTCGGATGAAATAGAAGCGACAATATTACGTTGGTCTTCCCGCAACCGCTAGGCCCGCATACGACACATCTAAATGAATTTGGTAACAACGAACCATGCCTGCATACAATAGCAGGATTTTCGTTTAAATCGTCCAAGTTTTCTATTGGTAGCGTCCGCTCTTGTTGAACTACCTTCATGGTTTGAAGCCGTTCATCAAGCTACTTTCTATAAATACAGGTACCGCTATCGGCTTACATCAGTTCTAATGCCGCTGCGATACGGTGAAGGTGTGTTAAATTCACTAATAGATAAACTGCCATTTGAATTACATATTCCAGGTGGATATCAATTCTGCGGACCAGGTAATTATATATAGTACAAAGCAATAAAAATTTAATTACGTTTTTCCCTTCATTAGGAACAAAACTTAAGAAACGCTTAGCCAAAGGTAAAAAGGGCATTAATCCTTTGGATTCTGCTTGCCGTGACCACGATATAGCGTACGCTCAAAATAAGTCCGTAGAAGATAGACATAAAGCCGATTGGGTGTTGGAGAATAGAGCTTGGGAACGCGTTAAATCTAAAGACGCAAAACTAGGAAAAAAAGCAGCTTCTTGGTTCATAACTACAGCCATGAAGACGAAACGCAATCTCGGAATGGGTTTGAAAAATAGTGGACGACGACGACGTCAACCTGCATCGTTCCGCAGAGACGTTGTTTCAAAAATCGCAAACAGTTTAAAAAAACAGCAACCTAGTAGTTCGTTGAGAAAAACTGCTCTGATGGCTTCAAAAGTAGCACGAGTAGCAGTTAAAAGGGTCGGTGGTAAGAAAAACATTCGCATACCAAGAATCATATCGCTCCCCGCAGAAGAACACTCTGGATGCTTCCTACCTCTTCTAATGCCTATACTAGGTGCCCTCGGAGCCCTCGGATCGCTAGCGGGGGTCGCGGGAGCTGTAGCGAAAACAGTAATCGATGCTAAAAATGCAGCGAAAATACTTATGGAGGAGCGCCGATACAACGAAGCCATGGAAGCTATCGGAGCCAAAGGATCCGGTCTGTATTTGAGAAAGAATCGCCACGGAGGCTACGGTTTATTCTTGAAAAAGTAAAAAAAACTGCCAATAAAGCTACCCAATAAGCCGCTGTCGGACGGGGACCTGATTAGATACGTCAAACGGCTACGAATTCCATTCTTTCGAGGCGTTTTCATGCGAGACACCTTACCATCTGCAGGTCCGCGGCTGCGAGAAAGTGCCATTTTAAATTTAGACTTAAATAAGAACAAAGGTACTCACTGGGTAGCTTATAAGAAAAACGGCAACGACGTAGAATACTTTGACAGTTTCGGCCATTTGAAGCCACCAAAGGAACTGGTTCGATACTTGGGAGCTAATGCAAACATAACCTATAACGCAGATCGTTATCAAAATTATGATCAAATAAATTGCGGACATCTATGTCTGCAGTTTCTCTATAAAAGCAACGGTACCAGATGAAATTTGTCAGTCATGTCTACAATAGTGGCGCTAAAGAGTCATACGTCCACACTAACACTCAATTTCAACCCAATTATACGTTTGGATCCACAACTCAATTACGGCTTGGCTCTTCTTTGTTTTTACTCGTACAACAGCATACCCAACATCGAAGCCAATCAAAAGTTTTACTTGTATGAGAGCAACGAAAAAAACAAAAACAAAAACAAGAAAGTCGTTATAAAATTTGACGAGGGCTCATACGAGATTCGAGACATTGAAAATCATATAAGAAAGGAATTAAAGATCGACAAAGACCCCAACGCTGATCAGATATTTTCTCTAAAACCTAACAATAACACTCTAAGGTGTGAAATATACAGCGATAAATACGCTGTGGACTTTGAACCCGAAGACAGTTTCGGTAGGACGTTGGGATTTTCAAACAAATTCCTAGAATCCAAGAACCTTCACAAATCGGATTTACCGGTGGATATTATAAAAGTACATACCATCCACCTGGATTGTAACATTACTTCGGGAGCCTTCTACAACGATAGACCGTCACATACTATATACGAGTTTCCTGTAAGGGTCGACCCAGGATTTGCCATCGACGAAGAACCAAATCACCTCATCTATCTACCGATAAATAGAACTGAAATAAGCACGCTTACAATCGACGTGTTGGACCAGAATTTCGAACCCGTTAATTTCAGAGGTGAAGAAATCATCATTCGATTGGAGATTAAGAAACTTGAATAATGCTAGTTTTCAACAACTCTCGACCTGATCATATAAAGGAGCCGCTATCGAGGTACGCGTCAGTATCGCGGTACTCCTCTCACGATAAGGTTGCATTCACTAAGCCTCTGTCTCTAACGAACACCTTGTTCCTAAAATCTCTGGGTTATAATGTCATCGCATCAAACGTTCGATCTTTTTCGCCGTCCCTCAATGGACGAATCCATACAAAAGGTGGAATGGCGAACGTATTATCCATACGTAAAGTCCTTCAGAAACAACGACGTCATTGAAATCATCATCAATCAAGCCGATGTTTTCGATGCTACTTACGACGGTCAGATACTTATCAGCGGGAAGATTACAAAGGTTGGTAATGGAGGCGTATCCTTCGTAAACAACGCAGCAGCCTTTATGTTTTCCTCAGCCACATATGAAATAAACGCTAAGGAACTGAAAAGTATACGTGAAGTTGGTCTAGTGAGCACAGTTCGCGGGTACTTGTCCTATTCCGCCGAGGATTCCAAGCACTTATCTATAGCCGGATGGAATTATCCTAATGTGGCAACTCTAAACGCTGACGGAACGTTTAATTTCCTCATCCCGTTGAGGGATGAGGAAATTAACCTTTTCAACGACTATCGCGTGGTGACGTGTAGCAAACAATGTATTAAATTGATAAGAGCCAGTAACGATTCCAATTGTTTCTTGGTTAAGGAGAAGGTAACTACCGATAAAACTACAGTGACTCCGGATATTCAAAACATCGAGGTTAAAATTAAACGACTATACCCTAACGATGAAATAAAACTTAGCCTACTAAAAGCCATAAAAGCCGATACGCCCATATTGATACCGTATAGACAATGGGATTTGCATATGCTACCTGCACTTACGGCTGGAGCTACAAAAGAAATTTGGGCTGTTAAGACTACTTCTGCGATTGAAAGTCCCAGATACATCATTGTAGGTTTCCAGACGGCTAAACAGAACAAATTTACTGCCGATCCGACGCACTTTGATAACATTGACATTACCAACATTAGATTAACACTAAACAGTGAGAGCTTCCCCAACGAGAGGATGCGATTAAATTTTACAAAGAATGACTACGCCGAAGCTCATTACAACTACACCGAGTTTTATCCAAGTTACTCGAATACACTACAGAAGAAATCTTTACTAGATTACGACACCTTTAAGAATCACGCCTTTTTCGTCATCGATTGCTCGAGGCGGGATGAAAGCATGAAATCGTCTACCGTGGACGTAAGGTTAGACATTGAAGCAGCACAAGGCTTTCCCGATAATACCAGCGCCTATTGTATAATCGTACACGATTGTATTATGGAACACTACCCACTTAGCGAAATAGTCAAGAATCTAGCTTAAAAAATAAAATCTAAGTAATTGTTAATTAGTTGCTCGATAGTCGTCCGAGATGAAGGTTGTGGCTGTGGACATCAAGGGTTTTATGTTACTGAGTGTCGGTGGAGGTTATGAATTTTATCCCAAGGAAATAACGATTCAGGATGCATGTCAAGTGAGTCATTATTTAATGAAGCCGCCTATGCGTTTTCATGAATTATCCAGCGTGAATAAGAAGCACGTTAAATATGCAGAACGATATATCCACGGCATCCGCTATTCGTCTGGAAACATAGAATATAGTGAAAGTGCGCTGAACGCTATACTACTGGGTAATTATCTGCTAAGTGCTGATATAATTTACGTGAGGGGCCGCCAAAAACTGGACTATTTAAAGAAAATACTATCGCAATTGGTTCCCTCAAGCCACCAGCACCTACCCAATGTGGTAAACGTTGAAAAATTTGATAATTGGTGGGATAACCCCCCACCACTTTTTCAAGTAGATGTGCCCCGTTGTTCATATCATATGAATCTAAATAAAACAGTCAGATGCAGCAAGAGGAACTGTGAAGATCTTTTCCGTTGGGTATACAACTTAATGCCCCAATGAATAAGAAAAGAGTTACTTTCGACGAATCTAAAAATCAAGTGCATATAATGAAAACGTGGACTTTTGCATCTACTGCAGCTCGACGTAAATACTGGGAATTTTTCGCTATGGACAGATTTAGATTTAAGAGAAGAATTGAAACGACTTCCAAAATGCTCGAACCACTATTAGTTAAACATCTTGAAAAAATTCGTCCATTAAAATCCGAAATAACACACTACGATAACCAGTGTAAAATTACTAAACAGTTTCAAAAGATGAACATTCAAGACAAGTGGGATGATGTATTTACGAATCCACATCGATTTTCTAGAACAAATGATGGACCTGCATCTACAAGAATTATTGTACCAATTACTTTATAATGTTACATTTTATTTTTTAATATGCTTAATATATGCTTACTTATCCTTGTTTCTTCTATTTCCTCTCTCTCTATCTTTCGGGTATAACAAAAAAGAGTAGTTATAAGAGTTTACAAATCATTATGTAACTCATTCGTTTATAGCCACTCTGTTGCTTAACAACGATGGCTGTTTTACGTTCCAATTTCATAATTTTAACTGCAGTACTACAAAATGTGTTGTACATACATGAGGGATACCTGTCCACATACGTTAACTCAGATGAGACATACTATAGTCAATGGTGGGAAGATGAGAGTTTTTACACCGAAAATTCCGGAACACTCTAAATTCTACAAGTTGAGAATAACGTTTCAAGACAAGTCGATTGGAGATTTCGATACCTGGAGGCCGTTACCTATTTTAAACTGCTCCGACTCTGAAGATATATATGCAAATGCACTCATCGGGTTGTCTGAGAATAAGAAAACAGAGATGAATACAATTTCTGGGCTTCTTTACTTTATAACAGTTGCTACGATTGCGTTAATACTGAAGAGTATTTCAAAAATCTTCAAAAGTATTATGGATTAAGATCAGTATAAATTGTTGTTATCAAGAAACAGAGCGACTAAAAACACAACTTATGTTCTGTAAATTTAATTATTAAATGTTTGATTTTTTCTCAGTATATCACAGTCAAGTGTAGTGATAAGGAGCGCAATGTCTAGTAGGAAGCCAATTGAAGTAATGTCAAATTCCGTTCCTGAGGACGAATGCTGGGGACCGCCTGAAAAGGTTTGCCGAATATGTCGAAAGCGAAAACGAAACGCAATTTTTCTACCCTGCACACACTTGGAAGTCTGCTGGATTTGTGGAATGCATATAAAATTTTGTACTTTATGTTATAAAGATCTATCAGCAACAGTTCGAATATGATATTAAATAACTATCCCATATACATCATGTATTACACCTACCTTATGTCAATAAATAGGTATAAAAAAGATATTATCTCGTTTCTTTTCCATATACCTATGGAGTCAGGTTGGCCGAGTGGTTAAGGCGCCTTGTTTAAGCCTTGGTTCCGTAAAGGAGCGTGGGTTCGAATCCCACACCTGACATTTTTGTAAATTGTATTTGAGGCAATTTTACTGAAATAAAAACCAAAAATATAATTGTCTCCTGTGAGATTTGAACTCACGACCTTCGGTTTACAAGACCATTGCTCTACCACTGAGCTAAAGAGGCTCATGCTAGGTTTACTAGCAAGTCTGCAATATTTAACTACAAAATTTAATATAAAATTTATCTTAATAAATTATTATTATTAAACATAAAATGCTGACGCACGCCTATGATTTGTACCCTTCCTAACAGACGCTAATGCTTTCATTTTCAATTTAATGCTACACGCTGTGCTTCTCTTATCAAAACCCCGTTCTTAGTTATCAGCTTCCTGTTTCAGCACACTTAAAAAAAACCTTGACAACTTCCTACATTCCACTAAGCTGATAACGACTTGCGCTCGTCGCCTTATTATCATTATTTATTTATCTGCACTCCACCGCGCGGCGGCGTTACCTCTCCTCACCCTCAAACGTTCCAGAGGCTTTCTGCACACACACGTGACCTTCAAACTCACCAGAGGCTCCACCACTTCTTGCACGCACCTCTTCGACATCCCCCACACCATCTTTCTTTGGCCTCTTCGGATGGACGCGCCATCCAACACACCGGAAGCCCACTTCCTGAGCCAGAACCCGCCTTGTTTACCTACTTACATAAATAAACGAACTAAACTAAAACACGAATTTCATTTAGTAAGTGGTGATTTTCCAATTTTAACAGATGGTATAATAGGTAAAGATTTTTGTCAAAATTTAACTGCAAAATCGATGACAATACCTGGACTTTAAGTATTTTTTAATCACGTAGAACATATCATTCCTTTAAACATTAAATTACCCTGTATAAACAAAATTGAGATACCACCGCGTACAGAAATTGTATGTCCTATAGATAAATATTTTACTGAAGACACTTTAATTTTAAATCAAGAATTAGAAAACGGAATTTTTATTGCTAACACAATAGTTTCAAAATTTGGTGTACCTCATATAAGATTAATTAATACGACTTGTAATGATGTAGTAATTGAAGATCTAAAGTTACAAACACAACCACTATCAGATTACGAAATTTGTACAACAACGATAAACGAGTACAATTCGCAGCTTAGTCATAGAATAACACGGTTATTCGAGGAACTGAATTTAATAATGTAGACATGAATGCGTTGGAAACGGTAAAAACTATTTGTAAAGAATACAATGACATTTTTTACTTAAAAGGTGATAATCTTTCAGCCAACAATTTTTACAAACAGAAAATTAGAATATTAGATAATGATCCCGTATACATAAAAAAATTATAGATTACCGCAATCACAAAAGGACGAAATCGAAAGGCAAGTAGACAAATTACTCAAAACTGATATAATCGAACACTCTATTAGTCCATATAACTCACCATTATTAGTAGTAAAAAAGAAGTCTAACACAGGAAAACTAGATTGGCGATTAGTAGTAGATTTTAGACAATTAAATAAAAAAATAATTCAAGATAAATGTCCACTGCCTAATATCGAAGATATATTAGATCAGTTAGGAAGAGCTAAATAATTTTCTACAATAGGCTTAGCTAGTTCTTTCCATCAAATAGAATTAGATAAAGAAAGTCGCGCTCTTACAGCATTTTCTACAAATTCAGGACATTACCAATATAAAAGATTACCGTTCGGACTTAATATTTCAACCAATAGTTTTTCTCGTATGATTACAATACCAATGTCCGGTCTCAAAACCAGTGCATTTCTGTATGTAGATGATATTATTGTTTTTGTATGTAGCCTTAAACATCATAATACAAATCTTATTAATGTTTTCGAAAGATGTCGAAAATATAATTTAAAATTAAATCCAGCCAAGTGTAATTTTTTACGAGAAGTAAATTATTTAGGTCATTTAATTTTTCTAACAAAGGGATTAGTCCAGATCCAAAAAAATACGAAATCGTAAAAACTATCCAATTCCAAAAAACGCGGATGATATTAGACGATTTATTGCATTTGTAAATTATTATCGTAGATTTATACCAAATTTTGCTGATATAGCATACTCTCTGAACAAATTATTAAGAAAAAATGAGACATTTAATTGGACGTCAGAATGCGACAAAGCATTTAATATTTTAAAGAAAAAATGAATTGCCATATTGCAATATCCTGATTTTTCAAAACCCTTCATTCTTACTACGGATGCTTCAAATTTTGCGTTGGGATGTGTTTTGTCTCAAGGTGAAATAGGAAAAGATCGCCCAATAGCTTACGCAAGCAGAAATCTGACAAAACGTGAAATAAATAAACCTGTAATTCTAAAAGAGTTATTAGCAATTTATTAGGGAATAACACATTTCCGCCCATATCTATACAATGCTAACCAAAAATTTATAGTCGTTACCGATCATAGACCATTAGTTGGGACTTTTTACTCATAAATCTCCGTCCTCAAAATTAACTAGAATGCGTTTAAACTTACTAGACTATAATTTCGAGATACAATACAAACCCGGAAAAACAAACACTAATGCAGATGCTTTATCACGCATAAAGTTAGATTCAGATGTACTAAAATCAATGATTCCTACAGTAGCCGTTGCTACACGATCAATGACAAAGAAATCGAATGACACTATCACAAAAATCAACCGAACGTCTCGGACACCCAGTCTGGCCAACTGGGAATTTGGGAAGTTACGTCTCTAACTGAAATAAATAAAATAAAAACATTAATGTTCGAAATATGTGACAAGAAAAATAAAGATTATTCAGAGCGCTCACAGCCACACTCACAACCACACTCTCAATCACAATTGATAAAAAGAAAATTTATAAATAAGTGCTATAAAGTTATGAGAATTACATTATCAAGTGATAATCTTGCGCAAAATCTAGATTTTGCACTGGAGAAGCTTATTATTATTTATGTTTATCAATGAAAAATAATATATTTAATTATATTAAAAGAAAAATATAACGCACTATACAGGGTGTCCCGTAAAGTATGTTACAAACTTTGGGTGGTGATAGTACATAAAAAAATATGACTAAAAACTCTAATAAACATAACCTCTTAAACGCACCATTTTGAAGTTACAGACCTTCAAAGGTGCAACTATAAAAGTAGTTTTTATGACGTAACTCTTTGTTGGAAAAAGAAAACTTAATGAAATTTTCAGGGGCTAATCAGCTTTAGGAAATCAATAAATAATGCGGATATGAATAAAATCGAGAAAGCAGAAGGGTGTTTTTTTATCACCCTGTATCCTATTTTTTGCTAAAAAAAATTTTTCTGCAAAGGTACAGCAAGTATCATAAGATTTTTAGAAAGACCATTAAATTTAGAAATTTTTTTGTCTCTTGTGTTTTTTATGTAAAATGTTTAGTTTTCTAGTAAATTTACAAAATGCAGAGAGATGAGTGCTTCCGAATTATTTACATACATTTCTTAAGCCTAGTGAATTTTTAAGAATACAATCAATTTCCAAAATAATTTTTTTAATTAAGTAACCAAAACAGAACTAAAACAAAATATGTTATTATAATAAATGTTGAAATTGACCTCCTTCTGCATCGATACATGCTGTCAGTCTCTTTATAAAGTTAAATCTGACTCTTTGGAATATGAATAGACTATTTCTTATTAAATTAAAGGTTTCTACAATTCGCAGTCTAAGTTGATCTTCTGTATCAACAGGGGTTGCATAAACTTGAGATTTCGCGTGTCCCCAAAGATAAAAATCGACAGGATTCAAGTCCGGTGATCGCGGTGGCCAGGCTATTGGTGCATTATATCCTCTTCCAATCCATCGATTAGGAAACCGCATATGTAGATACTCTCTAACATGAACACTGAAATGCGCAGGTGCCCCGTCATGGAGGTACCACATGTATTGTCTCAAATTTAAAGGAACATTTTCCATTAACTCAGGGAGATGGTTTTCTAGGAAGTTTAAATATTCTACTGCATCAAGCCTTTGAGGTAGAAAGAAAGGCCCGAGCAAATACTCACCCATTATTCCAGCCCATACGTTGACTGAGGATCGGTGTTGGTGATGACTATCATGTAGCATGAGGATTTTCGTCTGACCATGCATGTGCATTGTGCAAGTTCAGTAAACCATCTCGTGTAAAGGTGGCTTCATCGGTAAATAAAATGGAGCTAATAAATTCCACATTATGTTGGTGATGGTTAAGTATTATTCGGCAGAATTCTAGGCGTCGGGGAAGATCTTCAGGCATTAAATGTTGCACTTTTTGGAGATGGTAGGCATAAAGGCCGTTTTCCTTCAAAACACGCCAAACTGACATTCTGGAAAGCTGTAACTGATTAGCTGCCCTTCGCACACTTTCTCCCGGATTTTGTTCAAAAGATCTCAAAATTTGTTCATCTTGCGCGGGTAGTCTTCTAGCAATTCTACCACAATGTATGTAACGGGGTACCACACTACCAGTTTCAATAATCCGTCTGTGAATCCGAGTAAATAATTGTGTAGACGGCTGACGTCTCTGCGGATAACGTTCTATGTATGTTCTTCGAGCAGCTGTTGCATTTCCATTACATAATCCATAAATAAAATGCATTTCGGCATATTCTTGATTAGTAAAACGATTGTTATCCGCCATTGTACTCACAAATTAATAATTCGTCAACAGACACGATTAAAATATGGTAACAAATGTCAACTATGTTAAAAGTGACAGGCGCCTACTTTTTGAATACGTCAAATTTAACACCTAGCGGTGAGTAAACTCCCTTTGCATTTTGTAAATTTATTAGAAAACTAATCATTTTACATAAAAAATGCAAGAGACAAAAAAATTTCTAAATTCAATGGTCTTTCTAAAAATCTTATGATATTTGCTGTATCTTTGCAGAAAAATTTTTTTTGGCAAAAAATAGGATACAGGGTGATAAAAAAAC
This sequence comes from Anoplophora glabripennis, assembly GCF_000390285.2. Classification (NCBI taxonomy): domain Eukaryota; kingdom Metazoa; phylum Arthropoda; class Insecta; order Coleoptera; family Cerambycidae; genus Anoplophora; species Anoplophora glabripennis. The sequence goes on from NW_019417809.1 coordinate 40,282, forward strand.
ACCCTTCCGCTTTCTCAATTTTATTAATATCCACATTATTTATTGGCTTCCTAAAGCTGACTAGTCCCTGAAAATTTCATTATGTTTTCTTTTTCCAACAAAGAGTTACGTCACAAAAACTACTTTTGTAGTTGCACCTTTTAAGGCCTATAACTTCAAAACGGTGCGTTTAAGAGGTTATGTTTATTAGAGTTTTTAGTCATATTTTTGTATGTACTATCACCACCCAAAGTTTGTAACATACTTTACGGGACACCCTGTATAAACAATATAAATCAACTCTAAAAATCTTATTATTTACATCACCAAAGAGAATAAATGATACCGATTTTCATAATGAACTAATAGAAAAATATCATAATTCACTAATAGGAGCTCACACAGGTGTAAAACGAACTCTAAATAAATTAAAACAAAAATATGTGTGGAAAAATATGTCAAAAATGGTAAAAAGGCACGTAAAAAATTGCGAAGAATGTAACAAAAGTAAAATAATCAAGCATACTATTGAACCTCTCGTAATTACAGAAACTCCTGCATCAAGTTTCGAATCAATTTCAGTGGATACCGTAGGCCATTGAAAATAACTTAAAATAATATGAGATATATTCTAACTATACAATGTAACTTAACAAAATTTATACAAGACCTTCCATTGGAAAGTAAAGATGCTAAAACTATATCTAAAGCCTTAGTTGAAGAATTTATGATGAAATTTGGAATTTTTAAAATTTTAAAAACAGATTTAGGAACCGAATATGTAAATGAACATCAAAAATCAAATAATAAACTCTTTCAAATAAAACATTTAACATCAACAGCGTATCACCATGAATAATTAGGTAGTTTAGAGAGAAATCATAGAGTATTAAATGAATATCTTGTTACAAATTCAGCAAATTCTAATTGGGATACATTTTTACCATACTATGTTTTTGCATATAATATAACACCACACTCAGATACAAATTATTCACCTTACGAATTAGTCTTTGGTAAAATAGCAAATTTACCAAATGAAATTTTCACTAAAGTATCACCAATTTATAACATAGATGATTACTCAAATGAACTTAAATTTAGATTTAATGAAGCTGACAAAAGAGCAGTAGAATTTCTTAATAAAGCGAAGGCAAAACGAAAACTCAATTACGATAAACGTACAAATCCATCTAATTTTTCTATTAATGACCTAGTCATGTTAAAAAGAGGTCAAAAGCAAAAATTAGATACCCCGTATACAGGTCCATTTAGAATTTTCAGTCAAAATGGCGTTAATTCGACAATTCTAATAGAAAATAAGCACGTAAATGTTCATAATAATAGGTTAATTAGGTATAGAAAAAATTAATATATAAAACTCATTTGTAATGGTACCATACAATAAATTTTAGTATGTATAAGCGTTTTAGAATAAGCATTTAATCATATTGTAAAATTATTACTTACGCGATGGGTCAAAGATCCTAGATCCGGTCGCCCGAGCGATGACAATACATTATTCTTACTCAGCAAAAACTTACATTATTGTAGTTATAGAAAATAAAATTAGTCTTAACTCGAACTCTCTATTAATTAACATCAAAATATATCTTAACCCCAGAAGATAATACCACAGTTACGTTAAATGAATAAAAAATATTTCTTGGTGTTTTTTTATAATAATAGCAGCCGTTTAGGAGACATTTAGGCTTGTTTCTACATTTTAATGAATTTTCTTAATAAATTAATCCGTTTATTTGATGGAAACCTCCTGGTTTTAACCAGTGACGTGCTACTAAAGCGTTAGCCAACTTTTCCTAAGAAAAGAATACGCCGCTGGCGGATTTTTGTAGAAATAATTTTATTTCTGGAAAATATATCAAACTAAAAAATAATATTAGCAAATAGGTCGAATAAGTAATTAAGCTAACGAGTCCTACAATATTTGTTCAAAACGAAGTCTTTCCGCATTTCCTTTCAATCAGACTATTTACAGAGGGACTTATCATAATATGATTATCCCTGGGGAGATTTTCCTCTATTCTTTATCATATTTCGTCTCGTGTTCGTAAGCCCAATAAGGATTGAAGTTTCAGAAAAAATAAACAAAGCTAGTTAAAATACTAAAACGAGATTATTGTAAAGCTTACGAACTGATAATGCAGACAAGAATCAATTTTTGCAGATGGATTTTATAACGACGTTCAAATAAAAACGTGGCCAAGTTGGTTCTGAAAATTTGGACGTAGGGCGTAGCGTATAGCAAATTAACTTAAACGTCATCTGTCAAAGCGCTATATCACCGCTATCAATTTGAATATTTTCGTTTTAAAAAGCGTTTAAAATAGTGTTTTCTCAAGAACAAAAAGTGTTTATCATAGAGTCCTACTTTAGAAATGGACGCAAGATTGATGGAATATGGAAGTATTCTATTGAGGAATGTTTCATAGAATTTCAAAATCAATTTCCCGGCGTTGTTGAGTACAAAATTTTTCAAAGTGCAGTTCAGCGTTGTGTTAATGTTTTTCGTGAAACGGGCAGTGTAACAAGAAAAGAAGGAAGCGGCCGACCTAAAAAGCGGACTGAAGAATTAAAAGAAAATGTCCAACAAATAATGGAAAATGCGCCAAGAACTTCTGTACGTGTTTTATCACAAATGGTGGGAGTATCAGTCGGTACCTGCCACACAGTGTTAAAAAAAGATTTGCGTTTGTTCTCCTATCGTTTAACTTGTCAGCAAGAACTTCATGAAGTTGATTTTCCGCGACGGGCTGTATTTTGTGAATGGTTTTTAAACAACTACGGTGAACTTCATAATATCACCTTTTTTTCTGATGAAGCCTGGTTTCATTTAAGTGGTTACGTAAACTCACAGAATATGAGAATGTGGTCTTCTGAAAAACCAGATAACTTTTTTGTCGAGGGCCCTCTACACGCTCAAAAAATTGGAGTTTGGTGTGCTCTCAATCGAAGGAGGATTTATGGACCTATTTTTTTTAATGGTACTCTTACTGCGCAAAGGTATAGAGAAGAAATTATCGCTCCTTTTGTTAACCAGCTGGAAGAAAACGAAATTACAAACTTTTACTTTCAACAAGATGGCGCAAGGGCACATACGGCAGGCGAGACGATGAATATGTTGAGGGAAGTTTTCCAAAATCGACTAATAAGTCTCAATGCTGAACATGAATTTCCACCGAGGTCATGTGATATTACGCCGTGTGATTTCTTTTTGTGGCCTTACCTTAAAAACACTATTTTTGAACTGCCTATTCCTGATTTAAACCATCTGCAGGCTCGACTTATAGACAAGATTCGTGAAATTAACAATACCCCGAGCATCTTAGAAAATGTCTTTAATTCTTTGAGGAACAGGTGTGAAAAGTGCTTGGAACAAGGAGGGGGACACTTTCAGCAGCTGCTTTAATTTATTGTTATAACAAGGAGGGGGACACTTTCCGCAGCTCCTTTAATTGTTTGTTATTGTTATCACGATTATTCTTTAAAATAAAGTTATATAGTCATTAACGTTATTGAAACTGACAGCTGCTATACAGCTCGTTGAGAAATGAGGTTAAGTTAGTCGCTATAAGCTACTCCCTACGTCCAATGTGTCAGAGCCAACTTCGACCACGTTTTTATTTGAACGCTCGTTATAAATATGTAACTATGTGTGAGACTAAATTTGCGCATTATGGTCGGCAAATAAGTAAATTTTCTCCTAAACGGCTGCTACTATTAAAAAACACCAAAATACATTTTTGATTTAATCTAACAGTATCTGAATTTAACATTATTCCTACAAAAAACCGCCAGTAGTGTACTTTTTCTTGGGAAAACGGAGCGACACCTTCAGTAGCAAGCCACTAGTTAATGCCACGAGGTTAATATTACATTAAATAAAAGGTCTAATTACGTGAATATGCTGTAATAAATTTCATTCAAATCGTTCAGCGCAATATGAAGATATGACAGAAAATATATTTTTTTTTGGAAACTTGAAAAATCTAGAAAACCACGCCTTACAGGAAAAAAGTTTATAGAGCAAATTCAACTTATTTTTTGGCAACTAATTTATTTCTTTAAAGTGAAATCATCCTACGAAAGGAAAGAAGGAAACATAAAGCCTAGAACCCAACACGGATCGATTTCAAAGAATCTACGTAGGGGTTGAACAAGATTTACCGTATCTTGCGCGGATGTTGACATCTTGACGATTTTTCCCGAATCGGCCTTAGAACTGTATTTCTATCAATTACAAGTCTATTGGAATCATTTAAGACAACTACAGAAAGTTTCAGAGTGGACTTTTAACATTGTTCTTTATTGACAACTTTTTAAAATATTATTGGGAGCTCTTCTGATCAAGCTTTAAGATCATCTCACAAGAAATAATCAACCCTATAAGAGAGTGAACCCACTGTAAGGTCACGACATTCGGAGCTGGTACCAAGGTGTCCAGCAGCCACTGCGACGATGTCCACAAAGGTCACGCTGAAGAAGTGTTTGTGGGGGAAAGAGGGTAAGTGATGAGAGGAAGGCGGTAGGAACGAGGTGCAATATGAGAAATCCGTTGTCAACCGTTCTCCTCTTTACTTATGCAATGATTGAAGCTTGGGCAGATTCGCTTCGTGCAGCAGGGTTGATTGTTGATTTTTGTTACAGGTGGACCCCTTACTGATAGAGCTAGCGAGATATTTGAAAGAGAGAATATATTTGATATATTTTTCTTAAATAGAGTTGTCTATAATCTCAGAGGCTTTAATGTTTTGAATTTGAATGTAATTCTGTGGTTATGATCTTGTACCAACTTGGTATATTTATTCTGTATGGGATATTTACCTATTATCAATTATATTTTTTTGTGGTCAAGTTTTTTTGTGGAAGTGAATTTTCTTTTATTTTAGATTATTTTTTAGACAGTTATGTTGCTAACTTAATGGCGCTTGTGGACCGGACCTAACTCTTCAGATTTTTTAGTTATTTTGAAAAAAAATAAAAATTGGCGTTTTCGAAAATCGTCTATAACTTAATAGCAAAAGTAAAGTTTGAACACATGGTCAATTTAGGAATTTGTAGGCCATCATCTTTATTTGTATTTTCACCATTGCACATGTTTCGTAAATAAGAACCTAATGACTGGAGACCTTGTGGTGATTAACAACTTAATTTAGTAACAGTTACTGGCAGATATCCATTGCCACATATTGAAAATTTTAACTGATGTTTGTACGGCTGTAATGTTTTTTCAAAAATAGATTTGGTTAGAGCACACCATCAAATATCTGTAGTATTGGTTTAAGAAATGCAAGTCAAACGTTTCAAAGGTTTATAAATTAAGTTTTAAACAGTCTCGTTTTATTTTTGTTAGATAGGCGACATACTTATGTTTAATAGTTCTGAGGAACAACATCTAAAACATTTAGAAATGTTTTTCGATAGATTAGAAAAATACGGAATATAAACCTTAGTAAATGCATTTTTGGTGTAAAGGAGATAAACCTAAGCCACAAAATAACTTCAAACGGTATATCTCCATCAGAGGAGAGAGTTGAAATAATTAAATTTGCTTCAATTCAAAACAATTAAAGATTTACAAAAATTTGTAGGAATGGTAAATTATTACCATAGCTTCATACCGAGATTAGCAGTTTCTATGTCTTTTATATAATCTTATTACATAATTAAAAAATGGTAAGAAACAAAGATTGAGATATGGTCTCAAGAATGTAACAATAATTTTAATAAAATTAAAAATCAATAAGCAAACGCAACATTACTTATCAACTCAAATTATGATAGTGAGGTTAGGTTAACCATTTCTGTCTCAAATTTAGCAATTGCGGCGGTTTTAGAACAATATAATGGGAGTATTTGGGAACCTTTAGCATATTTTTCACAAAAACTTCTTAAAACAGAAAGAAATTATTCAACTTTTAACACAGCGCAATTAAACTATATTCCCGTCAATTAAACATTTTTGATATTTTGTAGAAGCTAGAGATTTTATTATATTCATAGATCACAAACCACTAATAACTGTTCTTAAAGTAAGATCAGAAAAATATTCGCGCCAAAATTATTATATTATATTTCACAGTTCAATACAAATATTTATCACATAAGCAGCAAAGAAAACGTAGTAGCTGACACACTATCAAGCATCGAATATAATAATGAAATTTCATCAATATCAGACTTAGACATTATAATACTTAAAAATGAGCAAAAGAAAGGTAAATAGTTAAAAGCAATAACTTCTAATAATAAAGAGAACAGTTCTAAGTTCAGACTAAAAGAAGTAATTATTCCTTTCTCTAATGATAAAATTTAGTGTGTTACATCCACGCCATTTTGCAGACCATATCTTCCATTCTCCGTAAGAAAAACAGTTTTCAAAAAAATTCACTAATTTTTACATCCTGACGTACGCGCTATAAAGAAACTCATTAAAAGTAAATATTTTACGCCAAAAATGAGCACAGACATAGCCACATGGGAAAACATTGTTTAAATGTTCAAAATTCTAAAATTCATAGACATAACAAGCCAGAATGTGGAAAATTTGAAATTCCTCAAGGCAGATTCGAACATATTCACATAGATATTGTAGGTCCTTTATCACCTTCCAGGATGTACTTACATTTTATCAGTAATAGATCGATTTACTTGATGGCCGGAAGCATATCCATTAAGAAACGTAACCACAAAAACAGTAGCTATAAGTTTATTTACAAATAATATTAGTCGTTTCGGTGTTCTACACACTATAACTACTGTCACTACTGATCAGGGTTTACAAAACTATTAGGCTCACAGAATACATACAACTTCTTATCAACCTCAATGTAATAGTAAGGTGGAAAGATTTGATCGCACTTTAAAATCTTTACTAGAAAGGTAGGCAAACTTCGCTGACGCGAAGTTTGACCTTTCTCTCGGGCCTTCGGCCCTCGAGCCGCGCTGCGCGCGGCCCGAGCACCGCTCCGCGGTGCTCTCCTCGCTGGTTAGTAAATGTAACATTTTTTGAAACACCCTGTACTTTAGTTTTTAAACATCCCGTATATAAAAGTTTATTGAGAACGTTTTTCAAAAAAGAGTAGGCCCCGCTCGGGGAAAGACTAAGAAAAGTTTCTTCCAAACTCCAAAAAAGGCATCTGGTTAAATGAAAAAGGAAAAACCTAGTCCACCTGTGTCAGTTTTATGAAACACCCAGTACATAAATTGCAAAAAACATGTGGTTAGTAGGGAATAAGATTTTTCATAAAAATATTGCAGACTTCAGTACAAACTGTAGAAATGGAAACAAATATACCTAAGGAAAGTTTCGTTCTGTTGGTAATTGGATCAGTTTTGTGGAACATCCAGTATAAAGATTCAAAAAGACACCTGGTTAATAAATATACAATTTTTCATTCAAAGACTTTAGTAAATAAAGACAAAGTTAAAAGTGAAAAAGGAAAAAATTGCCCGTAATTCAGCAGATGTGGGTCAATTTTGTGGAACGCCCAGTACATATATAGATTTTCTAAAAAGCGGCTGGTCAATAAATATACAACTTTTCATCAAAAGATTCCATGAAAAAATTAACAAAATGAATAAGGGAAAATCTGGTACACCTGTGTCAGTTTTATGGAACATCCTGTACATAAATTGCAAGAAACACCTGGTTAGTAGAATATAAGGTTTTTCATAAAAATATTGTCGACTTCAGTACAAAATATAGAAAAGGAAAAAACATTCTATTCGTAATTTTAATCTGCATCAGAATTGTAGAATACTCAGTATAAAAATTCAAAAAGACAACTGGTTAATAAGTATACAATTTTTCATTAAAAGACTTTAGTAAATAAAGACAAAGTTAAAAGTGAAAAGGAACAAACCTGTGTCAGTTCTATGAAACATCCTGTACATGAATTGCAAAAAACACCTGGTTAGTCGGGTTTTTCATAAAAATATTGCAGACTTCAGTACAAAATATAGAAAAGGAAAAAACATTAAGGAATGTTTCGTTCTATTGGTCATAAATACTCAGTATAAAAATTCAAAAAGACAACTGGTTAATAAGTATACAATTTTTCATTAAAAGACTTTAGTAAATAAAGACAAAGTTAAAAGTGAAAAGGATAAAAATTGACCGTTTCAGATATGGATCAATTTTATGGAACACCCAGTACATATATGGATTTTCTAAAAAGCGGCTGGTCAGTAAATATACAACTTCAAAAGATTTCATGAAAAAATTAACAAAATGAATCAGAGAAAATCTGGTCCATCTGTGTCAGTTTTATGAAACATCCTGTACATAAATTGCAAGAAACATTTGACACCGTGTGTAGAAATATCTATTTGAAAATTTAGGTAGGTAGTGAAATGAGAAAAAAATCCTAGTCCGCCTGTGTCATTTTTATGAAACACTCAGTATATAAATTTGCAAAATGACTCTGAGTTCTACAATATAAGATTTTTTATAAAAATATTGCGACAATAAATTTCTGAAATATACAGAAGTCTCTAGACCGATAATTTTGACTTGGGTCAGTTATGTAGAACATGCAGTATATGGATTTTCAAAAAAACCCTTTGGTTAGCAACTATATAACTTTTCATGAAAAGATTTAAAAAAAATATTATTACATTCCCCCTTTAATACCTCCAATTTGTACAAAAATTCTATATAAACAAAGAGTGCTTATGCTCTTATTCGTTAATAATAATTAATTAAAATTAGTCGTACAAATATGTATTGTTAAAAGAAGAGAAATTCAATTTAATTCGCGCGATACTTGAAGTTTTAAGAACGAAGCATTAGCCCGCACCAGCTCTATCTCTCTCGCACACGTCTATGCCATTGCCGTTTATATTGGCAAAATGACAGTCGGGCGAATCCAGTAGTTTATAAGTTCTATGGTCCCGTCTGGTTTCCTAACCTAAATTACTTACGGAATACGTCAAATATCAATTAGTATTTTCCTTCCATCGATCTATGGTTCGTTGTGATATTCTAACCTCAATTGGAAACGTCAAATATAGCGAAATTTATTTTGACGTTTCAATCTGACATTCTTCGTGATTTTTAGATTTTCGTCGATTTGCGTTCAGGGCTGGTTGAATCTCTATTTCGCTTATAAAATGGCCGTATGTCAGTGAGAAGTCCACCCAGAGAGGTACATTTGAAAACGCGAATATAAAGTTGCAAAAATTTCATTAAGCGACGAACGAAGGGAGATGAGGCGCGGTTATGCCGCTTCGGATCTCGCGGAGAAACCCAGTCCGTGCGCCAAAATGGTAGTTTTCCAATCTGGCTTGAGCGCGTAGTGTCGTCGTTCACAGCTGAAGTAATAAACAATTTTTGTAATGTTAAATTTGCATTTTTCTAACACAAAGTCGTCTCGCAAAAGATCCACAATGAGATAACACAGATAAATAACGACATCCTATAACTTGAAAGAGTCTTTAACTCCAACTTATTCTTAACTTTTGACGTTTGGGGAGTAATAGATACGAATGCAATATAGTAAATTAACGAAGCAAATGTACTAATACAAAGGTTCAAGGGTTTAGGTACTATGGATTGGTTTAAAATTATGCTGTTTTAGAGGGCAAGTACTTACGTTTATTCGGGGGACAGGTATCGTAATCCTAGGCATGTCAAACGGTAGAGCTGCGAAAATGTAAATAACAACCTAACCTAATAATAAGAAATACCTGTATATGTCGTGGCGTAGCAATGTATTAAGGTTAAAAGAGGCCTAGTAAGGTAAAATAACGGTTCGTCGCGACCCCAAAGACGTCTTTCGCGTTTGGCGTGAAATTATTTTGACATAATTAATCTGACGTTTCTAACGACGTTCCAATTTTCTCCCGGTGGGCGTGTCTTACAGCTTCAATCTTCCGGCTTGCGAAATGGTCGTCTGTCGTCGAGCAGACCCCAAAAAGAAGGCAAAATTAAATATGAAAACGCGAAAAAAAGGTTACAAAAATGCCCCCGAACGACTAAGGAGGGACGACTGAGTATCTGTGCCAAGTCGCACGCCGTTTCGAGGCTCGCAGAGAAGGAATTTTATAGGGCAAAATTCAGATTTTTCGGCCTTCCTAGACATTGTATTTTAACGTATTTACGGCCGCATTTCGAATCCCGCGTTTGATTTCGCGGAAAGTTGTACATAAAAAGTTGGAAGAAGGCACCCTGTCGATAAATATGAGTATTTTCGGCACGGTTTTAAATAAAATATTGTAGAAAATAGGGGAAATAAATAATAAATAAGCCGTACCCGCGCGCGGTTCGAGGCGATCGGTGACCGTCAGATTTCAGAGGGAGGGCGTGTCGGACTATCGCCGTTCACACAAAAATTGGGCCACGCCCCTCGCAGAGCCTGGGGAATTCGAAAAATTCATGGGGAAGGCGTCGAGTTAGCGCGTTCTAAATACGACGTCGCAACGCGGGAAGGACGTCGCGACGCTTCTCGCCGAGACGCCCGCCTCTTCGCGGCCCCTGGAAAGAGCCTATCGTCCAGGAAATCGGCTCTTTTTCGGGCCGATCGTGCGACGCAGACGGAGCTATCGGATTTTAATATATATTGATTAACCAATAGATAATAGATAGATTAACCAATATATGGAAGTTTTGTTTATGACAAAAATACTAGTAGCAAACGGACTGTGCCATCATATAAAAGATAGTAGATATACAGGGTGTTTCAGAAAGACCTCCCGTAAATTCTGGAGGTGATAGTACAACAAAAATAAGAATTTTTTGTCTTATGAACTATATGTCTATCTTCTCTTGTTTTCGAGATACAAAGCGACAAAATACAATTTTTTAAATAGAATTTTGACTAAAATTTCCAAACGGTGTGAAATATTTTTATGAAATTTGGTATTCCAGGGTTTTTAAGGACGCCAAATACGCTGGTCTGATTATTGTTTGGATATTTCATAGAGGGCGCTAGTTACGCTACATTCCTATTACATTTTAGGTTCTAATTTTTTTAAGGTTAGGTTTTTTACCATTCGGGCTCCAATTTCTAATGTACTATTTTATTTTCTAAAAATAATGTACTCTTGTTAGGACTTCCGAATGTGGACAGTTTTCGATAAAAAAGGCTTTTAATTATTGAACTCTTACAATATTACGGTGAAGAAAATAAGTGACTTTTCTCAAAATAGGCTTATGTCAAAACTTATTGATGGATGTCTCATAAACAACGCATTAATTCTCAGTAATATTTTAAACTCTAACTAACTTTATATCAAAATTTTAGTGATCGTTAGTGACTGTAGTTAGTAATAACTAATTACAGAAACTAAAATTTTGATACAAAATTAATTAAAGTTTAAAATATTACTGAGAATGTATGCGTTGTTTATGAGACATCCATCAATAAGTTTTGACATAAGCCTACTTTGAGAAAAGTCACTTATTTTCTACACCGTAATATTGTAAGAGCAATTAAAAGCTTTTTTTCTCGAAAACCGTCCACATTAGGAAGTTCTAACAAGAGTACATTACTTTTAGAAAATAAAATTGTACATTAGAAATTGGAGCCCGAATGCTAACCTCAAAAAAATTAGAACTTAGAATGTAATACGAATATAGCATAACTAGCGCCCTCTATAAAATATCCAAAAAATTTACCAGACCAGCGTATTTGGTGTCCTTTCCTTAAAAACCCTGGAATACCAAATTTCATAAAAATATATCGCACCGTTTGGAAATTTTCGTAAAAATTCTGTTTAAAGAATTTAATTTTGTCGCTCTGTATCTCGAAAGCAAGAGGAGATAGACATATAGTTCATAAGAAAAATAATTCTTATTTTTTGTCGTACTACCACCCCCTGAATTTACGGAAGATCTTTCTGAAACACCCTGTATGCTTATATATTTCCTACTCCAATTTACCATTAATTAATTTTTTATAAATATTTTTATGCAAAAGAACGCATTTTTATTTGTTTTATTGCTTATAAAACCTAAACTAACGAAGCAATCTGAATGCTATAACGAGACAATTTGTAGAGAATCGGAATACGAATGTAACGAGAGGTCGACCGATCCGATCGGATAATTAAAAACGAAGAAAACCCGAAAAAATCGGAAAATTTTACGGTTTTCTTTTAATTCATTACTCCGCCATTTTTTAAGTTGTAGAGCTGACCCTGTGCACAAAAATAGTGAATTATATGTACTGTTAGAGACAATGAATTTGCAACCAGTGATATAGTTTATTTAATTTATGTTTATACAAGAGCTCGGCTCTTGATCAGGCGTAGCCAACGTATAGATTTTGCTAACGCCGGTAGCCGGACTAGGAGATGGATTTAAGATCTTGACAAGTAAGATGTATCTAAATTGGAAATATATATTTTTGTGAATTGATTTTAAAAGTGTATACTATTGTGCCGTTTTTACATATTTTTCTAAAATCTCAGAAGTGGGATATTGCACCGGTTGCACCAGATGCAATGAGTTGCATTTAAATTTAGTGCGAAAAGTAAACTATTTTGGAAGTGCTTGCACAATTATGAAAAAAGATAAAGCAGAAGCTCTTGAACTGCCAATAAATATGCACCGATTGCACCGGTTGCATCAGATGCAATGAGTTGCATTTAAATTTAGTAAAAGTAAACAATTTTGGAAGTGCTTGCACAATTATGAAAAAATATAAAGCAGAAGCTCTTGAACTGCCAATAAATACCACTAAGCAAACTGTTATGCAAGGTGTATGGAGGAGCAACTGTCACATCTTTAGAAGAGACCATCGCCACAAAAAGTAAAAACTGTTCTCGAATTTCCAAAACTAGTGTTGATGACGTGAAAAGATATCTTGGACTAGCTTCGTTCTTCAGGAAATACATTCAAAACTTTGCCATTAAAGCAAAAGCATTAACAACTATAACCAAGAAAACGGTAGCATGGAAATGGGAATTAAAAGAAGAGGAATCGTTTCAATTATTGAAGAAGGAATTATCAAGACCTAGTTTATATAATCCAGAATTGGAGACTCAACTCCATACGGACGCTAGTAAAGTAGGATTTGGTGGAATATTATTACAAAAGCAAAGTAGTGGAAAAAGCAGAATCAAAATATCACAGCTTCGAGTTAGAGACATTGGCGGTAGTAATTAGCGTAAGAAAATTTACTATTATCACCAATTGTAATTCCCTAAGATTATCTTGGACAAAACGTGATCTCTCTCCGAGAATTGGACAATGGTGGATAGAACTACAAAAATTTGAGTTTGAGGTACTTTATAGACCCGGAACTCAAATGAGACACGTTGATGCGTTGAGCCAAAGTACAGCGGTAAATGTAAACGCTATTAAAGAAACTAATTGGGTTCAGTGCATCTAAAGAGAAGATGATCACTGCAATTTCGTCAAGCAAATAAAAGAAGGCACAGCTGAGGATTGTATGTCCTAGTCGATGACAAATTATGTCGTCTTGTGGGTGGTGAACCCAAAATTGTAATTCCCAAGTACGCTCGATGAAGAGTAACAAAACTACAACATGATGACAATGGTCACCCAGGTAGTTGTCGGACTTTGGAGGCAGAAATATTGGTTCTCAGACATGACAAAATTTGTTACAAAATATGTCAAACGGTGTATACCTTCCTTATGCACCAAAAAGCCAACTGGGAAACGAAGAGGTAGACTACATCCAATTCCTAAAAAACTGTTTCACTAGTAAACTCATGGCAGAATTCTGCAAGCGTAATAACATAAAACATGTGCTTAACACGATTGCATGTCCTAGAGCTAACAGTCAAGTTGCGAGGTTTAATTCGACAGAACTATGACCGCGGCAGTAGGTAAAAATTACGATGATTTGGAGAACAAAATTTCTGAGGTGCAAAGTGGCATAATCTGTAGTGTAAACACGACCACGGGCAAGGCTCCTGCTGAACTATTATGCGGGTTTCGGCCGAGATTAAAATATGACGCAACTGTGACAGGTCAGACATCGACACAACAGATAGATTCAGAACAATTACGTAAAGTTGCTGCGATTATAATCGGAAATAATGCTAAAGCGATGAAAAAGCGATATGACACAAATCGGCCAGACTCTATTCAGAATAGTGTTGGAGATATGGTTTTGATGGAGCGAACTCCCATGGTCAAAGGTATCGCCAGTGGAAAGCTCGTTCAGAAGTTCACCGGTCCTGTGCAAGTCACCCATATTCTTGGAAATGATAAATGCCGAGTGGCGTCACTATCAAAGGATCGAGGGCGATTCAAAGGGGCGGTTGCCAACAAGATGAAATTATTCAAAGTCCAAAGAGATCATTAATTGTAAGTTGACATTTGATGAAAAAGTTTTCCCACTAAACATTTTTCAGTTTCTGACATGTTTCAGAAACGTTTCCATTTTTCTCGAAACGTTCCATAAAAAATCCATGCAACGTTCTGGTAACGTTCTAGAAACCCAAGACGTCCTCCCCAAAATACGTTACCTTTGAAACGTTTCAAAAATTGGTTTCAGTAACATTCTTTTTATGTTCCATTTATGCACTCGATATTTTTGTTTTACGTTTCAGCATATGTTCAGAAATGTTTGAGTAACATAATAATTTTATTATCATTGGTATTGTTCTCATAATGCTCTCAACTTTAGATAATATTCATTTCAAAAGCGTTTTTGAAATAGTATAAATAGTGTGAGTAATTTTTTAAATATTTCTAATACTCTTTTGTGATATTTTTATTTGTATTGTGAATGACTCCAGACAACTTTTTCTGATTTCTCAAAAAATTTAACTAAAAAAGTTCTTACATTGTATAATAAAAAATATAAATATGCTCTTCTAGTTTGGGGATGCGGCAACTTTTACCAAGATTTTTTTTCTTTTTAAGCCACTGAAAAGTTTCTAATATGGATTACGAATTCTGCCATTCATCGTACAAATAAAAATGTCACAATATCACAAGCATTTTAAAAAAGCTACACATCATTTTATATTGTTCAAATACGCTTCTGAAATGGAAATTTTCTAATGTTGAGACCATCATGAATATGGTAACAATGACGAACTGATAATTAAAAAAAGTTAGTTATGATTATGAATCTTGAAATGGTAGGTGCATGAAAAACAAATAACATTACTGAAAAATAATATAAAGTTACAATTTCTTCTACATATGGTCAATATTACATCTATCCTTTTAATAATAATAAATTATATAGCAGAAATAAGGATACAAAATGATATCTTGACAAAATAAATATCTGTAGGTATACCTAAACTCTTTTATTTAAGCTTGCCTATACACATAAACAAATATAAACATTTGTACAAAATATAAAATAAATGACGTCTATTTCACTTGATTCATCTATATTTCAAATATAGTTCTCACTGACTAAGCAGTTGCTCTTCAAATTATATCAAAACGTAGGTATAGTTCCATGTTCCATTTTCTTAGTCCTTATCCTCTTGTCTATAATAGGTAGGTAGTGGGTATAACTATGTGTAGGTAGATGTGACGCAAAATTGGAAATCTCTTTACACATATCGTTTTAAACATTGTGCATCAATATTCATTATTTTATATGCATCTTACAATAACCACAACTGCATACACTACAAATTATCACATAAAATAGGCAACAAAGCCAGGCAAACTGGCAAACCGCAAACGTAACCTAACATAATACGAATTGAAAACGACACAGGAGACAAATAAACTCGGGCTGTTACGCGCAGTCTGCGCAAGTCACGATTTTTTCTAGACTTGTATTATAAATATGCTACCACATTTTTTTCTGTTTATGTCTGTATAACAAAGGTAAATGAACTAACGCTTGAGAGGGATTGGGAATTGAGAGCAAAATTTAACTAATGCCGAATGTTCCATAAGATAAGCAAAAAAAAGGGTTGTTCGTCTGTTATGTTTCTGAGATCGAAAGGGAATGTTTTAAGTAATGTTTCAAACTCTCTTCAATTGGAACGTTTCGGCTATGTTTCACTAAATAAGTTTTCAAGTGCTACATTTCTGTAATGAAACAGAAACGTTTCTAGTTATGTGTCAAATGTTTAGTAAAACAGCTCATTTGCAACGTTTCATTTACGTTTCATGTTTAGTGGGTTGCTATTGTTATTATTGTTGTTTGCTATTTTTATAATGTTTTTTTTTGTTTGTTGGTTTTGAGATTGAAAGAAATCTCAGTTAGGTTGAAAGAAACCTTGACAGCCCCGTGTTTGTGTTTTTGTTTGTTGGCTTTGAGATTGAATGAAATCTCGGTTAGGTTGAAACAAACCTTCGACAGCCATGCGTGTATGTTATTGGCTATGAGATTGAAAGAAATCTCGATGAGGTTAAAAGAAACCTCCACAGCCATGTGTATGTGTTCTTGTTGTTTGAACGTTGACAGAAACATTTATTTAGTCCACTTAAGAGCAATGTTGCTGATTACGTTTTTCTGATTTCTAGGTTAAGTTGGAGGTCCGAGGACGCGCCAGTTGTCAGGAAGGCCGAATATTAGAATGCAACCAGTGATATAGTTTATTTAATTTGTGTTTATACAAGAGCGCAACTCTCGGTCAAGCGTATCCAAAACATGTATATTTTGCTCACGCCGGGAGTCGGACTAGGAGCGCGTTCTCTTCATTTCTAGACCAAAGAAACGATGAAAACTGAACGAAACATTAACAATTTAATGAAAATTTGCAATATTACAATAATTAAAATTATTATAAATTTAAACAGTAAAAAAGTAATAGTTTTATGTACGATTTTCTAAACTGTAAAGGTTTCAAATATTTTTACACATACATGCACAGAAAATGCAGCAAGGTATTTGAAGTCGATTGCAATTACATGCTTTTGTGCTGCACATTGCACAATTGCAGGCAGCTGGTAATTCTTCGAGAGGTGGTATTAAGACGTTTACCCTCTCTAGCAACAGTAGATCGTCTTTAATAAAAAAATCCATATGAAGTTGGATCTAATTCGTACATATTATATGTGAATTTAAAACATTCATTTGAATATGAACAACGTAAAAAGCCCGTAAGTCTAATCGAATCAGAAGTCGGTGGTAAATTTTCTATTATAGAATTTTTGTGTTTATAAAGCCAAACCCTTTTAATTCATTAAATGATTTACAACTACAATCAACATTTCTTATAATATTAACTAAGAACTCTTCAGCTTTTTTCACGCTATCTTTTATACATACTTATTTCGGAACAATCTGCAAAATAATTTCAAAAGTATTACCTAACAGTTATTTTGCCAAAAAGTCATATTTACCCTTAGCAAAATTTCGTAAATATTCCACAGGGTTTGATTTTAAAGCTCTCGTCTTTGTGCCTACTTTGCTAGTATAGTCAGCATCTGTAAGGTGATGATGTGTAGGTAATATACTACATAGTTCGTTTCCATGAAGATTAGCTAAATAATGTACAGCTATATTCCTTATGCATTTTCCTGATCCACCTTGAATCCAAAGAGTCTCCAAAGAAATTTTAGTAAATATTTTTAGTAATATTAGACCGATCAAAATAACTCATTTAAAGGGAAAAAAATTGTTACCTGGACTTTCATAAGTGGAAATGGTAAAGGGGCTTATAATAAACGAATAAAAAATAAATACGTGAGCAGGAGCGGCGGAGGGTTGATTTGGGGGATTGAAAAGTTATGAAAAATTGTATCATTGGAATTTCTGGCGAAAGTTGACGTCAAACAAAAAAGTATTTAATACAAAAGTTGTAGACCATGCAAAAATCTACAAATTTTGTAGAAGTCATTTTTTAACCTGAAAATTTCCGAGAAAAATGCAAAAAACAGTTTTATTTCTGATCTTTCGTTTTTTATTTCTCATTTCCGCAAAAATAACTTAAAATTTTGATGAAACTTGGTGAAAGTATACCTTCCTCTGTCTTAAATAACCTCACATTTTTTTAGATAAAAAAATCAAGAAGCTTCTGAGATATTAATTTTTTCGGCCTGAAACACGTTTTCTTTTTCAAAGAAAAACTCCACTTAAAAAAATCATCGCACAGAGTTGCCGAAACTTGGTGAAGGTATACCTTTCTGTCTTAAATAACCTCAAATTTTTAGATAAAAAAATCAAGTTTCCGATATATTCATTTTTTTCTGCCTGAAACTTTTTTTTCAAAGAAAAATTCTACTTAAAAAAATCATTGTACAGAGTTCAGTCGGTTCATTTTTTTCGTTTTGACATATACTTTTTGGTGAATTAAAAAAATTTGTAATCACAGTTCAAAAACATGCTCAAAAATGCAAAAAAGTAAAAAATTACTTGCAGCAATGATTTTTTCAGTAATTGTTGATAATTTGTTTAAATTTAAAAAAAAATCAAAAACTGATTAAGTACACCAATTGTACGGAAAAAATACAAAAAAACTGTCTCATTGTTTGACCCAAAACTATTTTGTACAGTATTGCTATAAACATAAGTCGAATAGTGAATAAATAAAATAAATAATAATTTTTTTTCCGTAGGATCGATTAGTGTACTTATTTTTTTTTAAGTTTGATGAATTCATAGATTTAAAGTTTGTCCAAGATAAGGATGGGATATCTAGGAAACGGTAAGAGATACGGGGTGGCTCAGATTAGAAAAAATTTGTGGTTTTTTTATATCTAACGCTTTTTATATGCTGTTTAGAAAGTTTTAAAATTCCGGTCAGTTCCGGAGATATCCGGAAAAACCCGAAATTTTGAAAAATTGTTTAATTTTTGCTGGTTTTATTTGAAAACGAATTTTAAAATAAACTAGAAAGGCAGGCAAACTCCGCTGACGCGGAGTTTGACCTTTCTCTCGGGCCTTCGGCCCTCGGGCCGCGCGCAGCGCGGCCCGAGCATCGCTCCGCGGTGCTTTCCTCGCTGGTTAGTAGATGTAACATTTTTTAAATACCCTGTATTTTGATTTTTAAACACCCTGTATATAAAAGTATGATGAGAATGTTTTTCAAAAAAGAGTAGGCCCCGCTCGAGAAAAGAATAAGAAAAGTTTCTTCCAAACTTCCAAAAAAAGGCATCTGGTTAGTAAATATAAAATTTTTCATTAAAAGACTGTAGTAAATAAAGACAAAGCTAAAAGTGAAAAAAACAAAACTGCAGTTAATTCTATAGAACATCTAGTACAGGGGTCGGCAAGTAATTTTAGGTGGGGTCCGAATACTTTAGAAAATTTTTAACGAGGTCCAGAAAAAAAATTCATATTTCTTATTTTTTTATTTGGACTCGAATTTAATCTGCTTACTAACCATTAAGAACTCAAAACAGTCACACAATTGTGAAATACTAGAAAAAATGATAAGATTGGCACTTCAACGTAAAAAACATTTTTTTTTTAATTTATTTGAGTAATTTATACTTTCAAAAAATTTTTTGGCGGTCCAGTATTTTACCTTCCGCGATCCGGACCTGGACCGCGGTCCGCCAATTGCCGACCCTTGATCTAGTATATGGATTTTTAAAAAGCGACTTTTCTTCAAAAGATGTAAAAAAAAATTTTAAAAATGAATAAGGAAAAACCTAGTCCACCTGTGTAAGTTTTACGAAACATCCTGTACATAAATTGCAAAAAAACACCTGGTTGGTAAGGTATAAGATTTTTCATAAAAATATTGCAGACTTCAGTATAAACTGTAGAAATGGAAAAAAATATACCTAAGGAAAGTTTCGTTCTGTTGGTAATTGGATCAGTTTTGTGGAACATCCAGTATAAAGATTCAAAAAGACATCCGGTTAATAAATATACAATTTTTCATTAAAAGATTTTAGTAAATAAAAACAAAGTTAAAAGTGAAAAGGGGAAAAATTGCCCGTTTCAGATGTGGATCGATTTTTTGGAACACCCAGTACGTATATGGATTTTCTAAAAAGCCGCTGGTCAGTAAATATACAACTTTCCTTCAAAAGGTTTCATGAAAAAATTAACAAAATGAATCAGCGAAAATCTGGTCTACCTGTGTCAGTTTTATGAAAAATCCTGTACAGAAATTGCAAAAAACATTTGGTTAATAAGAGACCGTGTGTAGAAATATCTATTTGAAAATTTAGGTAGGTAGTGAAATGAGAAAAAAATCCTAATCCGTCTGTGTCATTTTTATGAAACACTTAATATATACATTTGCAAAATGCCTCTGAGTTCTACAATATAAGATTTTTCATAAAAATATTGCCACAATAAATTTCTGAAATATACAGAAGCCTCTAGACCGATAATTTTAACTTGGGTCAGTTATGTAGAACATGCAGTATATGGATTTTCAAAAAAACCCTTTGATTAATAACTATATAACTTTTCATGAAAAGATTTCAATAAAAAATTTGGAAAAGTGAAAAGATAAGTAAAATCAAAGTTCACCTGTGTCATTTTTATTAAACATTCGCTACATACCTTTGTAGAAAGCATATATGATTACTACGATATCAGATTTTTCATAAAAACATTACAATCAATAAATTAAAATATATAGGAGCCTCTGGACCGTTCGAGTTTCAACGCAATTTTTTAGACGCCCTGTATATAGAAACTTATTTGAAATTTTATATTTTTTCGTTATAGAAAGGTTTAAAAAGATGAATCCATATATAAAATAAAATTACGGCAGTAAATAAAAAAAAATAAATCTTCGGTACCTCGTCTGAGATTGAACCAACGACCTTACGAATACAACGGGGAATTTTTTACCGCTGTGCTGTCGACTGCATGCACAATCCGTCTGCACTCATATTTTAACTGTCATTCGCAGCTGAAGTAATCAACAATTTTTGTAATGTTAAATTTGCATTTTTCTAACACAGTCGTCTCGCAAAAGATCCACAATAAGATAACACAGAAAAATAACGACATCCTATGACTTGAAAGAGTCTTTAACTCCAACTTATTCTTAACTTTTGACGTTTGGGGAGTAATAGATACGAATGCAATATAGTAAATTAACGAAGCAAATGTACTAATACAAAGGTTCAAGGGTTTAGGTACTATGGATTGGTTTAAAATTATGCTGTTTTAGAGGGCAAGTACTTACGTTTATTCGGGGGACAGGTATCGTAATCTAGGCATGTCAAACGGTAGAGCTGCGAAAATGTAAATAACAACCTAACCTAATAATAAGAAATACCTGTATATGTCGTGGCGTAGCAATGTATTAAGGTTAAAAAAGGCCTAGTAAAGGTAAAATAACGGTTCGCCGCGACCCTACAGACGTCTTTCGCGTTTGGCGTGAAATTATTTTGACATAATTAATCTGACGTTTCTAACGACGTTCGAATTTTCTCCCGGTGGGCGTGTCTTAAAGCTTCAATCTTACGGCATGCGAAATGGTCGTCTGTCGTCGAGCAGACCCCAAAAAGAAGGCAAAATTAAATATGAAAACGCGAAAAAAACGTTACAAAAATGCCCCCGAACGACTAAGGAGGAACGACTGAGTATCTATGCCAAGTCGCACGCCGTTTCGAGGCTCGCGGAAAAGGAATTTTATGGGGCAAAATTCACATTTTTAGGCCTTCCTAAACAGTGCATTTTAACGTATTTACGGCCGCATTTCGAATCCCGCGTTTGATTTCGCGGGAAGTTCTACGGAAAAAGCGTGAAATAGGCACCCGGTCGATAAATATGAGTATTTTCGGCACAGTTTTAAATAAAATACGTAGAAAATAGGCGAAATAAAAAATAAAAAAGCTGTACCCGCGCGTAATTCCAGGTGATCGGCGACCATCAGATTTCAGCGGTAGGGCGTGTCGGACTATTGCGTTTCACACAAAAATTGGGCCACGCCCCTCGCAGAGCCTGAAGAAAACTCAAAATTTACCGCGAAGACGGCAAAAAATCGCCATCAAAATACGACGTTCGGACGAAGAAAGGCCGGCGGGGGGTATCGCCCCCGCGGGTCGCCGCTGCGCGGTTCTCTCGAAGAGCCTTCGAGTCTGCAAATCGGCGCTTTTTTGGGGCGATCGTGCGACGCAGACGGAGCTATCAGATTTTAATATATACTAGAAACGTAGGCAAGTCGAATTCGCCGACGACGTTTCTCTCGGGCCTTCGGCCCTCGGGCGGCGCTGTGCGCCTCATGAGCTCCGCTTCGCGAAGCGCTCTCTTGCGCGAATGGTTTTAAATCATCACACCATCATCCACATTACCATCATCTACATCACCATGATCTACAGCACCATCATCTACATCACCATTATCTACATCACCATCATCTACATCACCATCATCTACATCACTATCATCCACATCGCCATCATCTACATTACCATCTACATAACATAATCTTCAGCACTATAATCTCCAGCACTATCATCTACATCGCCATCATCTACATCATTATCATCTACATCACCATAATTGCAGCGCCATCATCTACATCATCGTCATCTACATTACCATCATTTGCATCGTCATCATCAACATCACCATAATCTACATCGCTATTATCTATATCACCATCATCTACATCTCCATCAGCAACATCTACAACGTCATCATCTACATCACTGTCATCTATATCGCCATGATCTACATCACCATCATCTACATCACCATAATCTACATCGCCATCATCTATACCACCATCATCTACATCGCCATCATCTACAGCGTCATCATCTACATCACCATAATTTACAGCACCATCATCTACATCACCATCATCTACATCATCTACGTCACCATCATCTACAGCACCATCATCTACATCACCATCATCTACATTACTATCATCCACATCGCCATCATCTACATCACACTCATCTACATCTATATCGCCATCATCTACATCATCTACATCTACACCACCTTCATCTACATCATCTACATCTACACCACCATCATATATACCACCATAACCTACATCACCATCATCTACATCGCCATTATCTACATCGCCACCATCTACAGCACCATCATCTACATCATCTACATCGACATCATCTACATCGCCATCATCTACATCACCATCACCTACATCGCATCATCTTCATCACCACCATATACATCACCATCATTTACATCACCATAATCTACATCACCATCAGCATTTACATCGCCATTATCTACATTACCAACATCTACTACAGCAACATCTATATCACCATCATCTACACCACCATCATCTACAACGCCATCATCTACATTGCCATCATCTACGCCACCATCCTGTACGTCACCATCATCTACATTGCCATCATCTACGCCACCATCATCTACGTCACCATCATCTACACCACCATCAACTACACCACCATCATCTACATTACCATTATTTACATCAATCTACATTATTATCATCATTCAAATGTGGGTCGATTTTGTGAAACATTCTGTGTAGCAAGTTTTAAAATGGCATCTGGTTTCAAAATAAAAAACTTCATGAATAGGCTTCACTAAATAAAGTAGAAGAAATGAATATTACAAGGAATAATCCACGTGGTCTGTCCTGGATCAATTTTATAGAACATGCAGTATATTGTAAAGCTTCAAAAAACATATACAATTGTTACCTCAAAAAATAAAGTAGAATGAAATAAAAAGAATATGAATACGTTTGAACACTTGCAACTCTGACCTGGAACAATTCTGTTGGAACATTCGGTATAAAAATTATCAAAAAAGCATCGTGTTGGTAAATGCAAAATTTTTCATCAATGAACTTTACTAAAGAGAGTAGAAAAAGGTAAAAAGGGTAAAAAAATCTGGTCTGCTACCTTTTTGTTTTGGTTTCAATTCTGATCATTTTGTACATCCAGTATAAACTTCCAAAAGGGTATCTAGTTAGTAAATATAAAATTTTTCATCCAAATACTTCAGTACGTAGGTAAGTCAGAAATGGGGAAAAATAAGTTAAGTTTCACTCTCCTAATTCTGAAGTATCTTGTTATAAATAGACAATTTTTCATTCAAAGATTTCAGTACGTAGGTAAGGCAGAAATGGGAAAAAAATAAGTTTCACTTTCTCATAATTTTTAAGTGGAAGTTTATACTGGAACACCCAGTATAAACTTCCAAAAAGGTATCTGGTTAGTAATTATACAATTTTTCATTAAAAGCCTTCAGTAAGTAAAAATAAAGTTGAAAGAGAAAGGAAAATTTTGCCTGTTAATCAGACCTGGCTCAATTTTATAGAACATTCAGTATATGGATTTTTCAAAAAGCGAATGGTCAGTTTTCTTCTAAACGTTTCAGTGGAGAAAGTAAAAAAGTAAAAAGAATAGAGAGCCTAGTCCACCTGTGTCAGCTTTATGAAACATCCAGTATGAAACATCTTGTTAATAAGATATGATTTGTCATAAAAATATTGCCATCAATAAATTTCTGAAATATACAGAAGCCTCTGGACCGATAAATCTGACCTGGGTCATTTTATGTAGAACATCCAGTATATGGATTTTCAAAGAAAGCGTCTGGTTAGTAACTATATAAATTTTCATCAAGAGATTTCAATAAATATTATTAATTGTAAATTGGTGGAATTGAAAGCTGCATTTAAACGTAAAGAATGAGGCCTGTTCGATTTTAGTTCGTGCCTGATAGCAATGAGGGCGCTAAGTTGTCCTCTAGTATATGTTTGCCACACTAATCTAATATAGTACTGTATCTATGGTTTGCCCTCTCTAACCGGCTAACTTCAAATATGTGACTAACTTAGCTTCTTGTAGGTATTTATATTTTGTGTTAGTCGTCGGTTAGTAATTTTAATTCATAATTAGCTGCAAAATTGACCTATTTTCGAGTGGTTGATTTATAAAAGTACCTATATTTTGAAATAATATGGAAATTTGTAGTTGATGTCTAATTATTATATTAGTAAAAGCTGATGGAATCAAAAGGTATGTATACAAATATACAAATGTTGTCTTAGAATAGAATTACAGAAAAATGTTTCTTTTAGATGCTGTTCTTTAAACAATGCTAGAAGTAGAATATCGCAGGGGGTATTGCTGAATAAGTAAACCATTAATTGTGAAGTTAAACAGAAAAATATTTTNTATATAAATTTTCATCAAGAGATTTCAATAAATAATGTAGGAAAGTGGGTAGTGAAATGAGAAAAAATCCTAGTCCGCCTGTTTCATTTTTATATGAAACACTCGGTATATAAATTTGCAAAATGTTTCTGAGTTCTACAATATAAGATTTTTCATAAAAATATCGCCATCAATAAATTACAGAAATATACAGAAGCCTCTGGACCGATAATTCTGACCTGGGTCATTTTATGTAGAACATCCAGTATATGGATTTTCAAAGAAAGCGTCTGGTTAGTAACTATATAAATTTTCATCAAGAGATTTCAATAAATATTATTAATTGTAAATTGGTGGAATTGAAAGCTGCATTTAAACGTAAAGAATGAGGCCTGTTCGATTTTAGTTCGTGCCTGATAGCAATGAGGGCGCTAAGTTGTCCTCTAGTATATGTTTGCCACACTGATCTAATATAGTACTGTATCTATGGTTTGCCCTCTCTAACCGGCTAACTTCAAATATGTGACTAACTTAGCTTCTTGTAGGTATTTATATTTTGTGTTAGTCGTCGGTTAGTAATTTTAATTCATAATTAGCTGCAAAATTGACCTATTTTCGAGTGGTTGATTTATAAAAGTACCTATATTTTGAAATAATATGGAAATTTGTAGTTGATGTCTAATTATTATATTAGTAAAAGCTGATGGAATCAAAAGGTATGTATACAAATGTTGTCTTAGAATAGAATTACAGAAAAATGTTTCTTTTAGATGCTATTCTTTAAACAATGCTGGCAGTTGGATATCGCAGGGGGTATTGCTGAATAAGTAAACCATTAATTGTGAAGTTCAACAGAAAAATATTTTTTTTGTAAATAAAAATACTGTTTCTCTCGAGTGTCGGAGAAATAAGAAATCCTCCAAATATAATGTACTGTAAATCCATGGTAAATGGCAATGGGTTAAAATTTCAATGTTACTTCATTAAATTGAAGATATAAAAATGTTTTAATCCAGTTGACATGATAACAGAAGGTTTTGTATTTAAAATTAATGTTAGTACACAAATACTGGTATAGTAGATACCTAATGCAGTATTTATTCAGATGTATGTATTATTGATGATATTAAATATAAATAATAAAAAAGAATGCGTTTTATTTNATTGATGATATTAAATAAATATAAAATAATAATAATAAATAATAAAGAATGTTTTATTTGTAATGATTGATTGTGAAAGAAAATTGTCTTTTTCTGTGACAACAGTGGATATTTAAAAAGACATACTTACCGTATATTTATACACAACTCTTTGAATTGATTAAAACCTGAGTTTTTCAAATAATGATAAAAAAATATTTATTGAAATTACCTTCCAAAATTTGTCAACTAAAAAATTGTATTTATTATATGTAAAATTGAACATACGTAGGTATCTGTATATTTTATGCATAATGTCACATTGTATAGTATATGTAACGTATAGTTAAAGACCAACAAAGATGTTTTATTTAAATCCTTCTTTATTCACTGGTGGTTTCCAGGGGTCCTCGTTAAAACAGCAAGAGTGTAGGAATGTAGTGGTGGATTCTTATAAACCAACTAAACAAAACTTCCACACTGTGCACTATATTTACATTCATCTACAGCCTAGTTTCAACTGGAAAACTAAAATTTATGTTAGATTCTACCAACAGCCGGGTAAAAAATACATATACTATACCTGTCGAAAGGGTTATTGCAAAACGCCCCCAGGCCGAATATTTGTCTTCTGAGTAAACTTGGAACTGGCTTTTCTCAAGTTACAGGTTTATTTTACCTGACAGTTTAGGAATCTTGCAGATTTGTACTGGAATGTAATTTTGGTAGAGGTTATTATTATTTTTAATGAATGGGTAAAGGTCATGTTAAAGTTTACAGTGTTATTTACCTGTCCATATGTTAAGTTAGAAGAATGTATTTTACTGACAATCCAGATCACAAAGCATACGTGGGGCCCCGACCTATAACATAAGCCCATGGGAACGGTGTTGAACGTAATTTTCTTCTTCGGAAAAAACTATACCAAATCTTCACAAAACCAAAGAATACGATGTAAAACGGCCTCCGCTAACGTGATTTACACAAATTGGTGCATAGAAAGTTGAAAATTTCCAATTTTCGTACGATCAAACGGTGGCCGCCATCTTGTGATATCAAAGTGACGTTAGTCACGGCGCTGTCATCGGCTGTCATAAACTCGCAAAATTTTTTGTCGAAGGGTTTTATACCATCGCTTACGACCCTCTGGGGCTACTGAGAGGGCCGAATATAATTTTTCGCGGAAAGGGAAAGGTATCGTGACGTCACTCGTGAAGAATTCGGTCGCGGAAACACCACGAACGTCACGTAAGAGCCGCGGAAAGTACATTCTCTTTTCACCTGACTAAAGAGACGCCCATGGCTGAATGCACAAATTTTGTATCGCTAATGCCGGTCTAAAAAAAGTTGATGGAGATATAGAAGAGAGATCGTCGCGACGCGTCGCCGGAAAGGCGTTGCGGAGGGCCAACAGGGACTTGCTCAGTCCTCGGGCGCGGTCCGTACGCCGAGAGAAAGGCCAGGGCTTCGTTGTCGCGCAGGAAGCGAAGGTCGATCGAGAGAGGGAAAAAAATTACGCCGTCGCAAAAACGGCGTTTTCGCCGAAATTATCCGGGTTTTATAAAATAATCGGGGTCTGGCGAGAGAGACGCGAGATGCGGACCCCATTTGAAAAGCTAATTTCATCTTTAAAAAGTAAAAAATACGCCGCAAAAATACGCCCGAGACGTTCGGAAAGGACGGAACTTTCGCGTAAAAGCGGAAGGAAGTCCCGATCCCTCCCGGGAAAAAAGCCCTCGGTCGGAGAAATCGACCCCGAAACGCTTCCGATGGAGAGCGTTTCCGAGTATCTGCGTCTCACTTCCCCGCTAAAAGCCGCGGTCGGTCGCGCGGACCCCCCGAAAGACCGAAAATTCACTGGCCTCGTCCCCCGCGGCTCGGCGCCGCGCGGTGCGCTCGCGGAGCCTTAGTTAGTGCAAAATGGCCCTTTTTCGGGGGCGGGCGTGCGAGCGAGAGTGCCACCCACGCTTTGATTTATATGACTAGAAACGTAGGCAAGTCGGCTTCGCCGACTTGACGTTTCTCTCGGGCCTTCGGCCCTCGGGCGGCGCTGCGCACCGCATAGGCTCCGCTTCGCGAAGTACTGTCTTGTGTTTTTTAAATCATCAACGCCATCATCCACGTTACCATCTTCTACATCACCATCATCTACAGCACCATCATCTACATCATCATCTACATCACTATCATCCATATCGCCATCATCTACATCACCATAATCCTCAGCACTATCATCTACATCACCATCATCTACATCGCTATCATCTACACCGTCATCATCCATATCGCTATCATCAACATCGCCATAATCTACATCGCTATTATCTATATCGCCATCATCTACATCTACATCGCCATTGTCTACATCTCTATCATTTACATCGCCATGATCTACATCACCATCATCTACATCGCCATCATCTACACCACCATAATCTATATCGCCATCGTCTACAGCGTCATCATCTACATCACCATAATTTGCAGCACCATCATCTACATCAGCATCATCTACATCGCCATCATCTACAACGCCATTATCTACAGCACCATAATCTACATCACCATCATCTACATGACCATTATTTACATCGCTATTATCTACATTAATATCACCTACTACAGCAACATCTATATCACCATCATGTACATCACCATCATCTACACCACCATCATCTACATCGCCATCATCTACTTTGCTATCATCTACGCCACCATCATCTACGCCACCATCACCTACGTCACAATCATCTACACCACCATCATCTACATCACCAGCGTCTACATCGCCATTATCCACATTGCCATTTTAAAATGGTATCTGGTTAGTAAATAAAAAAAATTTCATGAATAGGCTTCACTAAATAAAGTAGAAGAAATAAATATGATAACTAGTAATCGACGGGGTCTGTCCTGGATCAATTTTATAGAATATGCAGTATACTGTAAAGCTTCAAAAACATATTATAAAATTGTTGATCAAAAGACCTCAAAAAATAAAGTAGAATGAAATAAAAAGAATATGGATACATTTGAACACCTGCAACTCTGACCTGGCTCAATTTTGTTGGAACATTCGGTAAAAAAATTATCAAAAAAGCATCGTGTTGGTAAATGCAAAATTTTTCATCAATGAATTTTACCAAAGAAAGTAGGAAAAGGTACAAAGGGTAAAAAATATCTGGTCTGCCGCCTTTTTGTTTTGGGTTCAATGCTGATGTAGATTTTGTACATCCAGTATAAACTTCCAAGAGGATATCTAGTTAGTGAATATACAATTTTTTATTCAAAGACTTCAGTACGAAGTAAGGCACAAATGGGGAAAAAATAAAGCAAGTTTCACTGTCTCCTAATTTTTAAGTGGATCATTATTTGGAACATCCAATATAAACTTTCAAAAAAGTATATGGTTAGTAAATATACAATTTTTTATTCAAAGACTTCAGTACGTAGGTAAGGCAGAAATAGGAAAAAAATAAGTTTCACTCCTAATTATTAAGTGGACAATTTTTTCGAACATCCAGTATAAATTTCCAAAAAAGTATATGGTTAGTAAATATACAATTTGTATTCAAAGACTTCAGTACGTAAGTAATGCAGAAATGGGAAAAAAATAAGTTAAAGTTCACTGTCTTCTAATTTGTAAGTAAATAATTTTTTGAACATCCAGTATAAACTTCCAAAAAAGTATATGGTTAGTAAATATACAATTTTCCATTCAAAGACTTCAGTACGTAGGTAAGGCAAAAATGGGAAAAATAAGTTAACTTTCACTTTCTCCTAATTTTGAAGTGGATAATTTTTTGGAACATCCAGTATACACTTCCAAAACGGTATCTTCTTAGTAAATATACAATCTTTCATTAAAAGCTTTCAGTAAGTAAAAATAAAGTTGAAACAGAAAGGAAAATTTTGTCAGCTTTATGAAACATCCAGTACAAAACATCTGGTTAATAAGATATGATTTGTCATAAAAATATTGCCATCAATAAATTTCTGAAATATACAGAAGCCTCTGGACGATAATTCTGACCCGGCTCAATTTATGTAGAACATCCAGTATATGGATTTTCAAAGAAAGCGTCTGGTTAGTAACTATATAGATTTTCATCAAGAGATTTCAATAAACAACGTAGGAAAGTGGGTAGTGAAATGAGAAAAAAATCCTTGTCCGCCTGTGTCATTTTTAGGAAATAGTCAGCATATAAATTTGCAAAATGTTTCTGAGTTCTACAATATAACATTCTTCATAAAGATATTGCCATCAATAAATTTCTGAAATATACAGGAGCCTCTGGACCGATAATTCTGACCTGGCTCAATTTTGTGGAACATTCAGTATATGGATTTTCCAAAAAGCGAATGGTCAGTTTTCTTCAAAACGTGTCAGTAGAGAAAGTAAAAAGTAAAAAGATTAGAGAAGCCTACTCCACCTGTGTCAGCTTTATGAAACAACCAGTACAAAGCATCTGGTTACTAAGATATGATTTATCATAAAAATATTGCCATCAATAAATTTCTGAAATATACAGAAGCCTCTGGACCGATAATTCTCACCTGGGTCAATTTATGTAGAACATCCAGTATATGGATTTTCAAAGAAAGCGTCTTGTTAGTAACTATAAAATTTCATCAAGAAATTTCAATTAATAATGTAGGAAAGTGGGTAGTGAAATAAGAAAATAATCCTAGTCCGCCTGTTTCATTTTTATGAAACAGTCAGTATATAAATTTGCAAAATTCTTCCGAGTTCTACAATATAAGATTTTTCATAAAAATATGGGCATCAATAAATATTTGAAATGTACAAAAGCCTCTGAACCGATAACTCTAACCTGTATCAATTTATGTAAAACATCCAGTATATGGATTTTCAAAGAAAGCGTCTGGTTAGCAACTATATAAATTTTCATCAAGAGATTTCAATAAATAATGTAGGAAAGTGGGTAGTGAAATGAGAAAAAATCCTACTCCGCCTGTTTCATTTTTATGAAACACTCAATATATAAATTTGCAAAATGCTTCTGAGTTCTACAATATAAGATTCTTCATAAAAATATTGCCATCAATAAATTTCTGAAATATACAAAAGCCTCTGGACCGATAATTCTTTATGTAGAACATCCAGTACATGGATTTTCAAAGAAAGCGTCTGGTTAGTAACTATAAATTTTCATCAAGAGATTTCAATAAATAATGTAGGAAAGTTGTGAAATGAGAAAAAATCCTTGTCCGCCTGTGTCATTTTTATGAATCATTCAGTATATAAATTTGTTCTACAATATAATATTCTTCATAAAAATATTGTCATCAATAAATTTCTGAAAGCCTCTGGACCGAAAATTCTGACCTGGCTCAATTTTGTGAACATTCAGTATATGGATTTTCCAAAAAGGTCAGATTTCTTCAAAACATTTCAGTAGAGAAAGTAAAAAAAGTAAAAAGAATAGAAAAGCCTAGTCCACCTGTGTCAGCTTTATTAAACATCCAGTACAAAACATCTGGTTAATAAGACATGATTTGTCATAAAAATATTGCAATCAACAAATTTTTGAAATATACAGAACACTCCTGACCGTTTGAGCTTCAACGCATTTTTTTTAGACACAGTAGAAAAAAGTTTTTGAAAATGTACATACTTTTTCTTTATGAAAAGGTTTAAAAGATAAATCCATATATAAAATTAAATTGCGGTAATATGTAAGAAATAAATCTTAGGTTATCCCGTTTTCACCGTTGCACTAACGTCTTTATGTGAAGCTTGTTGTCTGTATCTGTATTCTGCCACAAAATCGTCCGCGAAATATCCAGAATGGTATAAAACAGAGAAATAACAACATTCCACGATCTGGAAGTCTAGCTCCAACTTATTTCGATAATTCTCAACTTTTGACATTTGTGGACTAATACGAATCCAATTTATAGTAATTAACGAATCAAATGTACTAATTAATACAAAGGTGATAGGGTTTGGGTACTACTATTTGTTTTAAAATTAGAAAGAAATATTCAATTTTTAGTGGGTACTTACAGCAAATCGAGAGACATACAGCAGGTAGGTATACCACGTATGTAGTGGTAGAGCTAGGAAAAAATGTAAATAAAAACGTAATGATAAATAAATACCTGTATATATCGTAGGGTAGCTATGTATGAAAGTTTAAAAGAGGCCTGGAAGAGGATGAAATAACAACAATTCGCAACCCTACGAACGTGTTTAGCTTTTGGCGTGAAATTATTTTGACGTTTCAATCTGACATCAATCGCGATTGTCATGTTTCCGTCGATGGGCGTTGCCGTCTGCCGACACGTTTCATCCCTGTTCCGCGCGAAAAATCTCCGGCAGTCGTCCCGGAAAAGGAAAATTTCACATCGAATACGTTAAGAAATCGTTTTCAAAATATGACGTTTGAATGAAGAAAGAAACGAAGGGCGCTTCGCGTCCTTCGTCTGGCCGATTCGCGGCTCGCGAAAAGACCCTTTAAGCCCGGCAAATCGCCGTTTTTTGCGGTCGAGTGTGGGAGCGAGAGGAGATTGCAGATTTTAAAGTAAAGTAAAAAGCGGTCGCATTTCGATTCCGCGTTAATTTCATTAAACATTGTAAATAAAAAGTTTGAGAAATGTATGTGGTAAGCAAATAAAACATATTCCTACATAATATTTAAATAAATAAGTAGAAAATAGCGAGAATAAAAAACAAAAAAGCTCCAACTGCTCACAATTAGAACCGGGGTCCCGCGGATGGACGGCCGACGTCCAGTCCCTCGAGCTATCCCAGACACTCGGTGGGATGTCCTTGTATAAGTTATTTAACGGTCCGCATCGGCTCGAACTTGAATAAAATTTTGAAACGTTCAAATTCCGTTTTTTCGTCACGATATCGATCGCGAGGGACGGAAATCGGTGTCGGACGTGAAAATAACGACCCGTACGTCCCGAAAAACGTCTAGAAGAGCGAAATTCCGGGGGACAATTTTCGATATCGGACGGTGGGCGTTTCCGACATGTCGCGTCTCTGCTCGGCTCCGCGCCTAGCCGAGGTGCCCCTGGAAATCGAAGTTTTACCTGGGAAAACGCGGGAAAAACGTCGCGAAAATACCGTTATCGGACGCGGGAACGACTACGCGGGGCTTCGCCCCCGGACCTCGCCGTTTCGCGACTCGCGCGGGAAGCCTTAGCGCATGCAAAAGACCTATTTACGCGGCCCGGCGTAAAGAGAGGCCCGGCCCGGAGAGGAGATTGCACATTTTAAAGATATAGACTAGAAACGTAGGCAAGTCGGCTTCGCCGACTTGATGTTTCTCTCGGGCCTTCGGCCCTCGGGCGGCGTTGCGCGCCCCATGCGCTCCGCTTCGCGCAGCACTCTCTTGCGCGTATGTTTTTTAAATCATCACACCATCATCCACATTACCATCATCTACGTCACCATGATCCACAGCACCATCGCATCATCTACATCATCATCATCTACATCACTATCATCCACATCGCCATCATCTACATAACATAATCTTCAGCACTATAATCTCCAGCACTATCATCTACATCGCCATCATCTACATCGCTATTATCTACATCGCTATCATCTACATCACCATAATTGCAGCATCATCATCTACAGCACCGTCATCTACATTACCATCATTTACATCGTCATCATCAACATCACCATAATCTACATCGCTATTACCCACATCACCATCATTTACATCTCCATCATCTACGTCACTGTCATCTATATCGCCATGATCTACATCACCATGATCTACATCACCATAATCTACATCGCCAACATCTACACCACCATCATCTACATCGCCATCATCTACAGCGTCATTATCTACATCACCATAATTTACAGCACCATCATCTACATCATCTACGTCACCATCATCTACATCAACATCATCTACATTACTATCATCCACATCACCATCATCTACATCACCCTCATCTACATCTATATCGCCATCATCTACATCATCTACATCTACACCACCATCATTTATACCATCATAATCTACATCACCATCATCTACATCGTCATTATCTACATCGCCATCATCTACATCACCATCACCTACATCGGCATCATCTTCACCACAACCATATACATCACCATCATCTACATCGCCACCATCCACATCACCATAATCTACATCACCGTCATCTACCTGACCATCATTTACATCGCCATTATCTACATTACCATCATCTACTACAGCAACATCTATATCACCATCATGTACATCACCATCATCTACATCACCATTATCTACATCACCATTATCTACATCGCCATAATCTACATTGCCATCATCTACGCCACCATCATCTACGTCACCATCATCTGCATTGCCATCATCTACGCCACCATCATCTACGTCACCATCATCTACACCACCATCATCTACATCGCCATCATCTACATTACCATTATTTACATCATGTGCATCACCACCATCTACATTATTATCACCATTCAAATTTGGGTCGATTTTGTGAAACATTCTGCGTAGCAAGTTTTAAAATAGCATCTGGTTACTAAATAAAAAATGTTTCATGAAGAGGCTTCACTAAATAAAGTAGAAGAAATGAATATGATAAGGAATAATCCACGGGGTCTGTCCTGGATCAATTTTATAGAACATACAGTATATTGTAAAGCTTCAAAAAAACATAAAATTACTACCTCAAAAAATAAAGTAGAATGAAATAAAAAGAATATGAATACGTTTGAACACTTGCAACTCTGACCTGGATCAAGTTTGTTGGAACATTCGGTATAAAAATTATCAAAAAAGCATCGTGTTGGTAAATGCAAAATTTTTCATCAATGAACGTTACTAAAGAAAGTAGAAAAAGATAAAAAGGGTAAAAAAAATCAGGTCTGCCGCATTTTTGTTTTGGTTTCAATTCTGATGTAGATCATTTTGTACATCCAGTATAAACTTCCAAAAGGGTATCTAGTTAGTAAATATAAAATTTTTCATCCAAAGACTTCAGTACGTAGGTAAGTCAGAAATGGGAAAAAATAAGTTAAGTTTCACTCTCCTAATTCTGAAGTATCTTGTTATAAATAGACAATTTTTCATTCAAAGATTTCAGTACGTAGGTAAGGCAGAAATGGGAAAAAATAAGTTTCACTTTCTCATAATTTTGAAGTGGATCAACATCCAGTATAAACTTCTAAAAAGGTATCTGGTTAGTAATTATACAATTTTACATTAAAAGCCTTTAGTAAGTAAAAATAAAGTTAAAAGAGAAAGGAAAATTTTGCCTGTTAATCAGACCTGCCTCAATTTTATACAACATTCAGTATATGGATTTTTCAAAAAGCGAATGGTCAGTTTTCATCAAAACGTTTCAGTGGAGAAAGTAAAAAAAGTAAAAAGAATAGAGAGCCTAGTCCACCTGTGTCAGCTTTATGAAACATCCAGTACAAAACATCTGGTTAATAAGATATGATTTGTCATAAAAATATTGCCATCAATAAATTTCTGAAATATACAGAAGCCTCTGGACCGATAATTCTGACCTGGGTCATTTTATGTAGAACATCCAGTATATGGATTTTCAAAGAAAGCGTCTGGTTAGTAACTATATAAATTTTCATCAAGAGATTTCAATAAATAATGTAGGAAAGTAGGTAGTGAAATGAGAAAAAAATCCGCCTGTTTCATTTTTAGTTCATGCCAGACAGCAATGAGGGCGCTAGGCTGTTCTACTATATGTTTGCTTAGCAGATCTAATATAGTACTACATCTATGGTCTATAGTTGGTTTGCCACGATTCGATGTAAGCATTACAGTCTACCCGGCTAACCTCAAATCTTTTATATCATGATAAAAGATATGTGACTAACTTCTTGTATTTGTATTTTGTGGCTCTCAGTTGTCACTGTTGTCAGTAATTTTAATTTATATTTGGCAGCAAAATTGGCCTGTGGTTGGTCGGAGAAATGGACCCCGAAACGCTTCCGATGGAAGGCGTTTCCGAGTATCTGCGTCTCACTTCCCCGCTAAAAGCCGCGGTCGGTCGCGCAGACCCCCCGAAAAAGCGAAAATTCACTGGGAAGAGGGCAAAAAATCGCCATCGAAATACGACGTTCGGATGAAGAAAGAAAGGCGGGTCGCTCGCGGAGCCTCAGTTAGTGCAAAATGGCCCTTTTTCGGGGGCGGATGTGGGAGCGAGAGTAACCTACACGCTTTAATATACAGGGTGTCTCATAATTAGCTGCCAACCCTGAACAGGCCGATTCTATGATCAAAACTAAGTAAAAAAGTTCATATGAACATGGGTCCGGAAATGCTTCCTAAGGGCACAGGGACCCATTGAAGAGGGAGGAATGGAAATCATTTTTTTGCAATATCTCTCAATCGCGTTGTGATAAATGAATGAAATTTGGTATACACAGCTAAATTTTGATGAGCAATTTGATGGACTAATCCATTTATTTCCACAAGGTCCATTGGGGTGGGTACGGGGGGGCCCTTGGTACTTTGCGTGTGTAACTTTTTCATCTTTGACTTTTTAACAAATTGGACAGCAAATTCCGTTTTCCCGAACTGTTTTACGTTAAAAAGGTACTCTTGTTTCAAATCGTTATCTTTAACGGTTTCTGAGAAAATCGCTCTTGAATTAATCCCACTTTGGTCAATTTCATAGTAATTTAAACAAAATTATCAAGGTATTCTTATGTCAAAGTATTGTCAACCCGATTGCCAATTTAATAGTTCTAAGCGAAAAAAATGGAAGAGTTTACGGGACAAGAGTTAGTTGATATGATATTTATTTATGGCTTTTGCGATGGTAATGCTGCAGCGGCAGAACGCGAGTACGGGAGAAGGTTTCCAAACCGAAGGCTGCCATCAAGGAGGACATTCCCTACGGTATTCCGCAACTTAGCTGCAACCGCCACTTTTCGAAAGGCACCGGGTCAAGGACGTCCCAGGATTAATAGGGAAGCGGAGGTCCTTGACGCTATTGAACAAGATCCTACGACTAGCATACGGAACATTTCAAGGCAAATAAATGTTCCTCGGCCAACGGTACTACATATCTTAAAGATTTCCTTAACAGAATTGATTAGATGTGCTACTAACATTTCAGGTTGGAAGAATATTAAAGCGACAAGGTCTACATGCCTATCACTATCGACGTGTACATGGCTTGATACCAGAAGATTTTGCGCCACGTATGCAATTTTGTCGCTGGATTTTGTCGCTGGACAACGAGCAAGCTTCCAAAATTTTGTGGTGTGACGAAGCTACTTTTACCCGAAATGGAAAATTAAATTTTCATAATTCTCATTATTGGGAAGAAGAGAACCCACATGTTGTTCGGAGAACAAACTTCCAGCAACGGTTTTCCATAAATTTATGGGCGGGAATAATTCACGACACTCTGATTGGACCTATTGAAATTCCACAACGTCTCAATTCAAATCTTTATTTAAACTTACTTCAAGAAAATCTTCCCCAAATTCTCGATGATCTGCCTCTAAATTTACGACGTAACATGTTTTTTCAACACGATGGAGCCCCGGCACATAGTGGTCGCAATGTTCTAAATTTCCTAAACGAAAATTTCGCTGGACGGTGGATAGGGAGGCACGGACCGGTAGCTTGGCCGCCGCGTTCTCCCGACCTAACCCCGCTGGACTTCTTTTTCTGGGGATATCTAAATCAAAAAGTTTACGCCACCGAAGTCGATACCCGTGAGGAATTGCTGCAGCGTATCAATGATGCAGCCAATGAAATTCGTCAAAACCGTTTTAGCATCTTAATAGCTTCGAGAAGTGTTACACGTAGGGCAAGACTTTGTATCAGAGAAGGTGGAGGGTTTTTTGAACAGTTTTTAAAATAGCTTGTTGTCTGTTATCAAAATTAAGTTTCCATCTTATGATCCCTTCGAAAAGTGACGGTTGCAGCTAAATTGCGGAATACAGTGAGGAATGTCCTCCTTGATGTCAGCCTTCTGTTTGGAAACCTTCTGCCGTACTCGCGTTCTGCCGCGCAGCATTACCATCGCAAAAGCCATAAACAAATCATCATATCATAATTGTTCTACATCAATAATGTGTATTACTGATTACGTATTAAATTATTATTATTATTTTTTGTTTAAATTACTATGAAATTGACCAAAGTGGGATTAATTCAAGAGCGATTTTCTCAGAAACCGTTAAAGATAACGATTTGAAACAAGAGTACCTTTTTAACGTAAAACAGTTCGGGAAAACGGAATTTGCTGTCCAATTTGTTAAAAAGTCAAAGATGAAAAAGTTACACACGCAAAGTACCAAGGGCCCCCCGTACCCACCCCAATGGACCTTGTAGAAATAAATGGATTAGTCCACAACGCGATTGTGAGATATTGCAAAAAAATGATTTCCATTCCTCCCTCTTCAATGGGTCC
Organism: Anoplophora glabripennis; assembly: GCF_000390285.2. NCBI lineage: Eukaryota > Metazoa > Arthropoda > Insecta > Coleoptera > Cerambycidae > Anoplophora > Anoplophora glabripennis. Next base: position 78,781 of record NW_019417809.1, read on the forward strand.
CTGTGCCCTTAGGAAGCATTTCCGGACCCATGTTCATATGAACTTTTTTACTTAGTTTTGATCATAGAATCGGCTTGTTCAGGGTTGGCATCTAATTATGATTACATATTTACAATGCCACTTTTTTCGCTCTATACAATGGCGTCAACATATTTGCAATCCTACGTTTCGTCTTCGAGGGGCCATCATCGGGTTAATTTTTTTTAAATACGTCGCTGCTGGTTTTATGACAAAATCTAGTCATTTTTAATTCTGAATTAGAGGATAGTACTATTGTAATAGCTTAAAAAGTTTTTAGCTTGTTTTAGCTATAATTTAAAATTTTTCCTGAGTACGGCTCTGAACCCTCTCAAAATATCTATTGGATGAAGTCATAACATATAAAAGTCAATACCGCACAAAATATCCAACAATTTTTTACTACTGTTAGCAATACTAATTAGAAATAATAAAATATTTCATAAATTAGTATTATTTTATTAGGTACAACTTTTTAAATTATGGATTTTTAATGATAGCTAAAAACCTTTTTTACGATTACAGTAGTAATATCATCTAATACAGAATTGAAAATGACTAGATTTTGTCATAAAAATAGCAGCGATATATTTTAAAAAAAATTATCTGATGATGGCCCCTCGAAGACGAAACGTCGGATTGCAAAAATGTTGACGCCATTGGATAGAGTCAAAAAAGTGGCAATTTATTTAAAATTCGTTTTCAAATAAAGCTAGAAAAAAATAAAACGATTTTGCAAAATTTCGGGTTCTCGGATTTCGCGTCAACAGTAGACTTTGCAGTTAATACTTTGTATTGCTGAAATCTCAAATCATCCAGATTTAATTTATCATTTGTGCATTTGTAATTCGACTTGGATGTTTATAGCAATACTGTACAAAAATAAAGTTTTGGGTCAAACAATGAGACACAGTTTTTTTTTATTTTTTTTCCGTAGAACTGAATGATGTAATCAGTTTTTGAATGTTTTTTAATTTAAAGAAATTATCAACAATAACTGAAAAATTCATTGTTGCAAGTAATTTTTTATTTATTTTGCATTTTTGAGCATGATTTTGAACTGTTATTACAGATTTTTTTCTTTTACCAAAAAGTATATGTCAAAACGAAAAAAATTATTACCGAAGAGAAGAACTCTGTACGATGATTTTTTAAGTAGATTTTTTTGAAAAGTGTTTCTGGCGGAAAAAGATAAATATCTCAGAAACTTGATTTTTTATCTAAAAAAAATTGAGGTTATTTAAGACAGAGAAAGGTATACTTTCACCAAGTCTCGTCAAAATTAAATTATTTTTGCTGAAATGAGAAATAAAAAACGAAAAATCAGAAAAAAACCTGTTTTTCGCATTTTTCTCGGAAATTTTGAGGTTATGTTAAAAAGTGACCTCTACAAAAGTTGTATATTTTGCCATGATCTACAACTTTTGTATTAGATACTTTTTGGTTTCAAGTCAACTTTCGCCAGAAATCCCAATGATACAATTTTTCATAACTTTTCAACCCCCCAAATCAACCCTCCGCCGCCCCTGCTTACGCATTTATTTTTTTTAGGTTTATTATAAGCCCTTTTACCATTTCCACTTATAAAAGTTCAGGTAACAATTTTTTTCTCCAAGTGTAATTTAATAATGAATATGTCCAGGGCCGCGCCGACTATGTGGCGAATGTGTGCAAAACACACAGGCGGCCAAGTCAAGGGGCGGCAAAACAGCTAGACCAGACACTTGACTAACCGCCTCTCTCTTCTCTAACGCCACCGCTGCTCGAAGTGATGATCTTTTTATGACACCGACGCCGACGGCTGACGGCACGTGTTGCTTTGTCGGTACTTGATTCTATTTAGCGGCAGTGGCTAGATACAAAGGGTAAAAAAGTCGGAAACCGTACAAAAGTGAAAATGAATATAAATTTGTGTTGATTTTGCAGAAAGGGTCATTTCAATTTATTCTTTAAACAAGAAACAGTTTCTGTATATTTTCATATTTTCTATTAAGTAGTAGCGTAGTGGAGATTTAAAAGTTTGTGAATTCATTTAATTGTAAAAATGGTAAGTAACTATCAAAGTATTAATACAACCCTGTGACAACACTAATATGATTAATTACCTAATTATCACCTTTGATTTGAATATGAAATTTTCTGTTTAAGGACAGAAAAAGAAAACGACTATCAGGTTACCAATATCACCAACAAAGACAGCAGAAAATGGAAGCGAAGGAAAAATTAGCCGATTCTTTGAAAAAATATTTGAAGCCGTCAGAAAAACAAACAAGTGGTTTTCCTGAGCTTGAGAATACCGGCAATGATGCTCGCCCTAGTTGCTCTTCAAATACCTCGTTTGTTTCTGATAGTGATACAAATGTTACCCAGGAACATAATATTGAAAATCTTGCCTTCGCATCAGCATCAGATGTAGATGTACCAATTTCCAATTCCACCGTAATATCTGATGATCCTGGAGAATGGCCTGAAATAATTACATCTACAGATGCAAGATTTTTAACGGAAAAAGGACCCCGTCAAGTAACGAACTGGATTTATCCAGCAGATTCACACGGCCGAAAGTTTTCTCCTAGCTATTTTTATCGGAACCTCACCAATGGAGAGAAAGTTAAAAGAGAGTGGCTTATGTACTCTATATCAAGAGATTCGGTTTACTGTTTCTGCTGTAAACTTTTTGGTAAGTCTTTAACTAGCTTCTCTAATAGAGAAGGGTGTTCTGACTGGAAACATTTGTCACTAGTACTAAGCAGACACGAAAAGAGTAACTCTCATAAAAACAATATCGGATCTTGGTTAAATTTGTCAACTATGGTATCTAAGGGAGTTGCTATGAATCAGAGTCAATTACGTTTATTGGATGTAGAAAAAAAATACTGGTATCGTATAATTGAAAGAATAATTTCAGCAAAACAATTTTTATGTCGCCAATGTCTAGGTTTACGTGGTTCATCTAGCAAATTGTATGAAAATAATAATGGAAATTTCTTAAAATTAATAGAAACGATCTCAAAATTTGATTCTGTAATGGAGGAGCATGTTCGTCGCACACATAAAAATCAAAGCAATGATATCGTAACGAGAAACTATTTAGGTGATAAAATTCAAAATGAATTGATCGATTTAATCGGTTTAAAAATTAAAAATACTATTTTAGATCTAGTAAGAAAATATAAATATTATTCTATAATTCTCGACTGTACACCAGATGTGAGTCATACGGAGCAATTAAGCGTAATTTTGAGGTTTGTTGTATTAAATGAGTTAACGAAAAGAATTGAAATACGTGAACATTTCATTCAGTTTTGTCCTATTACTGATTCTACTGGTGCTGGTTTATGTAACTATGTGACAGATTTGTTGCTAAAACTGAATTTAAGTATACACGATTTGCGCGGTCAAGGATACGATAATGGCGCAAATATGCGCGGAGTACATAGTGGCTTACAGACTCGAATCTTGAATATAAACCCGCGAGCATGTTTTGTTCCTTGTTCAGCGCACTCGCTAAATTTAGTTGTTAATGATGCTGCTAAGCTTTCTTTTGAAGTATCAGGATTCTTTGATATTGTTCAAGAAATGTATTTGTTTTTTTCTGCATCAACGAAAAGATGGTCAATTTTAAAAACGTACATTTCAGATTTAACATTAAAACCACTATCTGATACACGCTGGTCCAGTAGAATAGACGCTATCAAACCTTTGAGATATCAGATTGGGCAAGTTTATGATGCTCTTTTCAAAGTAATAGAAGCATCCACGTCTTCAAAAGATTTTAGCACATCACACCTAGCTCGATCGTTAGCAACAAAAATTCAGAATTACAATTTTTTATGCTCTGTAGTAATTTGGTATAATATATTATTTAAAATTAATTCTCTTAGTAAATTAATGCAGAATCAAAGCATAAATCTTAAAGTTTGTTTAGAGAGCCTAAACAAAATAAAAACATCTTTAACAGACATAAGAAGTGACAAAGGATTTAATCAAATTCTTGTTGACGTCAGAGAACTGGCAGAAGAATTAGAAATTGAGCCTACTTTTCCATCGGCACAAACTGTTCGGCAAAGAAAAAAGAAAAAACAGTTTGATTATGAAAGTAATGACGAACCAATAATCGACCCCAAAATTCATTACAAAGTGAACGTATTTTTTTCTATATTAGATACAACCTTATCATCTCTTGATGAAAGATTTAAGGGATTGGACCGATTCAACAATATTTTTGGATTTGTTTATAAAATATTTAGCTTAACTCAAGAAGAATTAAAGAAATCTTGTGAAAATTTAGCATTACATTTGAAAGACGAATCACGTAAAGAATCGGATATTGACGCAAATGACTTATTTGATGAAATTAATTGTTTAAAATGTCACATGCCAGAGCCAGAGGAAAATGATTTAGACCCCCAAGTGATTCTTCAATACATTTTAGAAAATCAATTAATTTCGACGTTTGCAAATATTGCAGTGACTATTCGAATTTTTTTAACACTACCAGTATCCGTAGCATCGGGGGAAAGGTCCTTTTCAAAACTTAAGTTGATAAAAACATTTTTAAGATCGAGTATGGCACAAGAAAGACTTAGCCATTTAGCAATTATGTCCATAGAAAGTGACATTATGGATTCTATTCCTTTCGACGAGTTAATTAAAGATTTTGCCGAAAAAAAGGCAAGAAAAGCATGTTTTCAATAATTTATTTTTTCCTTGTTAACTATTATAAACATTTTTTATTTGTTTTGGTACTTTCTGTGATTTTTATTTTTACTTTTTTAATTTTCATCTCTCACCAAAGTAGAAATACAGTCAAATATTCACCGCTAAATAGCGATTAACTTTACAAAAATGATCTCACTGTCAGACGGGCTCGTCCGTACAAGTTAATCCTCAAAGTGACGAATTTGATGATAGATCTCTCGATTTTTGAGTCTGATTGTTCACTGCTTTCTGCTTTATGTTGTATGTTTACTTTAAAAGTTACATATATTACACATGTTTAAAATGTCATGTAAGTATATTATATATGTCTAATATCGAAATTAAATATAATTATTAGCATTTATTTAATTTTAATTTTATTTATTACCTTACCTATGTATCAATTTTTAGCTAAAGGGGGTAAGGATTTTTTAAATGTTCAATTTTACTTAAAATATTAAAAAGGGGCGGCAAATTATGGTTTGCACACGGGCGGCCGTATAGCTTGGTGCGGCCCTGAATATGTCCATCTATTGAATCTTTTGTACCTTTAATGCTTGATTTTTAAAGGTTTCAAAAAAGTACAGAGCCAATACAACAACATCCGTATCTGAAAATATTAAAAATACGTTTTTATACCCATTTTGAACAGCATGATGTACGTGAATTATTATTTTCACGTCCGCCTCTTCAATATTATTGCGTTGTATCTAATGAACTATCAAATCTAAGCGATTAGAAGTACTATAATCTTCGTTAATAGTACAAAACACGATATCAAAATTTTCAAACGTTGGCTGTTCAATAATATATTTTCGCAAAAACTGCTTCAATAAAATTTTATAGCAAGACGATCCCCAGAATGTATCCTCTTGCTTAGGTAATTTAGTATTACAATCGATGTTATAAAGTGTAATATTTTATCCTTTACGTCTTCTTTCCTGTTCGGTTGATTTTAATGACTGGTTGAAGTAAGAGGCGAAGATGAAGTTTATCCTTTTTGTGTTATGTGTAGAATTTTTTTGTAATACATAGAAGCAAAATTTATCCGCCAAATCTGTAAAAGTTTTATTTGATTTCCACGTAATTTTTCTCATTAACAACATCACGTCAATAACCAAACAAGTATCTACATCCACATGAAAAGTTTCGTTGCTATCATAATTTTCGACATTTTCTAATTCATTTACTAATTTACTCTTCGCAGTTTCTTTTGTAAATAAATCATCTTCGTCAAATAATTTATTTTGAAAAGTAAGTTCATATGATAGTAATTTCTCTAATGACTAGTTTCTTTCATTATCTAACGCTACAATACACTGAGTATAAGCTGCGGTCATTTTCTTCTCTTTGGTCTTATTTTTTTCAGACTTTGGTATAGATTTAAAGTTAGGTAAATTATTTTTTGTAACTATTTCAGTAAGTGATTTAGCCTTCTTTACAAATCATTCATCGAAAAATTTACTATAAGTACTTATTATATTATTAATAACTTGTATTTGGCGAGTCTTTCTTCTGAAAAAATTCTTTTAGTGGTAATCTCCTTAGTGCTTCAGATAAAAATGTAAATGCTTTTACAGATCTAGCATAATTAGTTCCTTCTAGCAGTTTTTCTGTAATGTGTGCTCCAAACAAATCGGTCTCAATAAAAATATTTTCGATGCCACTATTTTTTTCAAATATTTTCCTATGCACGGTAATACAACCTTGATTAAATGAAAACCACCTAGGCATAAAATAAGATTCTCAAATTCTTCTTCATTTTCCAATTTAATTTATCTCGTTATTTTATACACACCTCCGTCGCAAAATATAGGCAAATGTTTTTGCTTCAATTGAAGTGCAACTTTTACGAAAGTTTGCATACACGTATAAATTGTACTAGGACCTGTTGCTGCAGCAGCAATGACAGAAAAGTAACCAACTTTCTGTTTACAACGATTATCTTCTGTAATAAATTAGTTAAAAGCGCTCCAAAGCGATATGATTGTTTGTTTGATATAGCCTCAGAGGAACCCGAAATATTCGCAATATATACCAGAAAAGATCAGTATTTCTCAAACTATAAAGAAAATCGTTAATTGATAACGATTTTTTTTCTGCATTTATAGGAAAATCTTTCGGTATTATCATTTGTTTATTAAACTTGTTGTAGTTAATTATTTCCTGACATTTAAGCGACGAATCCAAAGCTCTTGATCGTTTATTGATTGGTGATTCCGAGACACATGGTTTTCTATTAACAAAATTTGCAATTTCATTTTGAAAAAGAACGATAAGCTTATCATGATTACTGTTCAAACCTGCGATCGTCGATTCATTATGAACTACAACTACTACTGCTACTACGGCAACAACAACCGCAACAACAACAACAGAAGTGGCAGCATCAGCAAGATCAATAACAGCAATAACAACTACATCTAATCTAAGGCAACGATGTTGATAACGCTCTTAATCTTGTTACTTGAACTGGTTTCCTTAGCCGACAGTATGCGTAAGGAGGATACTATGCGTTCCATCGAATTCGCAAGGAATGCTTTGACTACTACAGTAAGGAATATCCGACTACTTAGAAATACTCTGATTATAGATTAAAGGAGTGTGCTTTAGTTGTCACTGTTGCTGTTGCTGCTGCTGTTGTACCTGTTATTACAGTCGTTATTCCTGCTGCTGCTGGTGTTATTGTTACTGTTGTTGTTATTGTTGTAGCTATTACCGTCACTGTTGCTGTTGTTATCAATAGAATCAATAACAACGACTGCAACTGCAGCGTTAACTACAACAACTAGTACAACAACAACAACAACAACAACAACAACAACTACTACTACTACTACTACTACTACTACTACTACTACTACTACTACTACTACTACTACTACTACTACTACTACTACTACTACTACTACTACGGCAACAACAACGACAACAACAACAACAACAGAAGCATAAGCACCAGCAAGATCAATAACAGCAATAACAACGGCATCTAATCTAAGGCAACGATGTTGATAATGCTCTTAAATCTTGTTACTTGAACTGGTTTCCTTAGTCGGCAGTATGCGTAAGGAGGATACGAAGCGTTCTATCGAGATAGGAAGGAATGCTTTGACTACTACAGTAAGGAATCTCTGACTACTTAGAAATACTCTGATTATAGATTAAAGGAGTGTGCTTTAGTTGTCACTGTTACTGCTGCTGTTTGTTGTTGTTACTGCTGTTGTTGTTGTAGCTGCTGCTGCTGCTGTTGCTGTTGTAATCAATAGAGTATACAGAGTGTTACGAAATTCGCGGACACGGACTCTGGGATCATGTTAAGCTAGATAAGGTCATAAAAAAATGTCTCTATCATTTTTCAATCAGACCAATATTTTTCGAGATACGACAGTTTTAAATATCCAAAAATAATACAAAATACTTTTATTTGTTAAAATTTGCAGTCTATTATACACATCATCTTTACGAACATTTGCTGACTGAATAATTTTATTTCTGCCGCTATCTGTACTAGTAACTTTAAGGTTTTTATTTTTTTGACAAATAATGCAAAGATCTGATTTAATTAAGCTATTCATCTTGTAACATGAACGTTAATAATTCTACATCTTCAGTGCAAATTTGAAGCGCGACTAAAAAAAAAGTTTAAAAATAAATGACAATCGATTAAAACAAAATGCATTAAAAAGGCGCGGAAAATTTGAAATATCAAAGATATAATGTTTGGTTAATTCTAATTTGCTTTGTAAAAATTATTATACGATTTATATGAAAAAAATTAGCGAAATTATATTAGTTTTATTTATAAACGATAATAAAAAAGTAACATCGTATAATTTAGCTGTTTTTATAATTATTATTTTTTAAACTTGTATAATATAATAAAAGTATTTTGTGTTTGTAATTCAGAGAATAAAAGCATATTGTTTTTTAATAAAACATTGTATGTATTATTATAATTACTGTATCGAAATATTCTTGAAATACAGTTATTTCACTTTTAGTGATTGCAAAGAATTGTTTTTTTAGAAATATACAGTTGAGTATTTTTAAGTACAGTCAAATTAAAAGTTTTCTTTGTATGGATTTTTTTGTAAGTACGTTCCAGTATCATTTGAATAATTGTTACAAAACGTACACAAATCAAAAAAGTTTACAGATGTTCAAAAAATCAGAGTCATGTTTTAATTCTGAAAATGCAGAAGAAAATGAAGAAGAGACAAACGATGAACAAAGTTTAATGCTGCTACGCTCGAAACGAATAAAATTAGATCCACAATGTAATACTGATAAATGCTTTATTTGCGGTTACAAAAGAAAAAAAATGAAGAATTATACCAAATGTCTAATCCTGATTTGTCCAAATCAATGTTTGAAGCAACTCGTTTTCTTCAAGATGAAAGTTTTGAGAACACTGCAAATTTACTTTGCGTCGAATCATTCTCACAAGCTGGGTTATTTTATCATAAAAATTGCATGGGGAATTACCAATATAAGTACAAAAAGTCAATATCGAACGTAAAAATTCATCAACACGAAAATGCCATTGATAATTCGCATGAATCAAATGTATCAAATGAATATTCTGATTTGAATATTTCTAAGGATTGCAAAATTGATATTGTTGAAGTCATTAAGACCATCGAAGCTCAGTTTTTATTAGGAAAAATCTTTTCCCTAGAAGATATTTCAAAAATGTTAAAACAAAAACCATGTAATTCCGTAAAAACATTGAAAATTAAATCTTGTTTAATAACTTTGGGGACAAAATAAAATTTGTTGATCCTACAGATTCCAAAAAATCTACGTTATTTCATTGCAATAATATTAACAAAGTGATTGAAGAAGCTTATTGTCCAACACAGTGTACTATCGATTTTGGAAATTCTTTGAGAGAAGTTGATTTTAGGCTCGAATATTCTTTTTGTGATGAAGCAGATTTACGAAATTCCTGAGAGAATTTTGATATTTCAGAATGCTTTCAAAAATTTTTTTCTACTTTGTTTAATACCGACGTGAAAAAGCTCGTAGACAAAAGTAGGAAACCGTTTTCTATTGATTTATCAGATTATTTTAACGCTTGTGATTCTTATGACAGATTTAATAAAATTGTTGAAAATTAAAAGTTTGTATCAGGTCATGTTCACTATGGTAAATGGTTATAAAAGAACTCCCCAGAATGTTCGTTTAGGTCTTTACATATACAGCACTACAAAAAGTAAAAATACTATAACTATTTTGAATCGTCTTGGTCTTAGTATTTCTTATGATGAAATTAGAAGAATTTGAGTACAATTAGCATCATTTACATTATCGAATTCCGTAAATAATACTCCTATACCAAATCATTTTGATCGAGAAGCTTACACTACTATTGCTTTCGACAACTTCAAGCTGCAGTTGCTGTCGTTGTTATTGATTCTATTGATAACAACAGCAACAGCTACAACAACAGTAACAACAACACCAACAGCGGCAGCAACAGTGACAACTAAAGTACACTCATTTAATCTATAATCAGAGTATTCCTAAGCAGTCAGAGATTCCTTACTGTAGTAGTCAAAGCTTTCCTTCCTAACTCGATAGAACGCTTCGTATCCTCCTTACGCATACTGTCGACTATAGAAACCAGTTCAAGTAACAAGATTTAAGAGCGTTATCAACATCGTTGCCTTAGATCAGATGTAGTTGTTATTGCTGTTATTGATCTTGCTGATGCTGCCCCTTCTGTTGTTTTTGTTGCGGTCGTTGTTGCCGTAGTAGCAGTAGTAGTTGCTATTAGTTGTTGTAGTTACCGCTGCTGTTGCTGGCGTTGTTAAATAACAACGAGTTATAGTATAGTTATAGAGTAAATCTCTATCGATTACAACTGCAACAGCAACAGTAATAGCTACAATAACAACAACAACGACAACAACAACACCAGCAGCAGCAGGAACAACGACTGTAATAACATGTAACACAGCAGCAGCAACAGTGACAACTGAAGTTCAGTCCTTTAATCTATAATCAGAGTATTCCTATGTAGTAAGAGATTCCTTACTGTAGTAGTCAAAGCATTCCTTCGTAACTCGATAGAACGCTTCGTATCCTCCTTACGCATACTGTCGACTAAGGAAACCAGTTCAAGTAACAAGATTAAAGAGCGTTATCAATATCGTTGCCTTAGATTAGATGCCGTTGTTATTGCTGTTATTGATCTTGCTGGTGCTTATGCTTCTGTTGTTGACGTCGTTGTTGTTGCAGTAGTAGTAGTAGTTGTTGTTGTAGTACTAGTTGTAGTTAACGCTGCAGTTGCTGTCGTTGTAATTGATTCTATTGATAACAACAGCAACAGTTACAACAACAACAACAACAATAACAGTAACAACAACATCAACAGCAGCAGCAACAGTGACAACTAAAGTTCACTCCTTTAATCTATAATCAGAGTATTCCTAAGTAGTCAGAGATTCCTTACTGTAGTAGTCAAAGCTTTCCTTCCTAACTCGATAGAACGCTTCGTATCCTCCTTATACTGTCGACTAAGGAAACCAGTTCAAGTAACAAGATTTAAGAGCGTTATCAACATCGTTGCCTTAGATCAGATGTAGTTGTTATTGCTGTTATTGATCTTGCTGATGCTGCCCCTTCTGTTGTTGTTGTTGCGGTCATTGTTGCCGTAGTAGCAGTAGTAGTTATTAGTTGTTGTAGTTACCGCTGCTGTTGCTGTCGTTAAATAACAACGAGTTATAGTATAGTTATAGAGTAAATCTCTATTGATTACAACTGCAACAGCAATAGTAACAGCTACAATAACAACAACAACGACAACAACAATTATACAAATTATATAATTAGTTTTATTTATAAACGATAATAAAAAAATTAACATCGTATAATTTAGGTGTTTTTATAATTATTATTTATTAAACTTGTATAATAATTTTAATTATTGTAATATTGCAAATTTTCATTAAATTGTTAATGTTTCGTTCAGTTTCATCGTTTCTTTGGTCTAGAAATGAGAATCGTGTATTAAATGCCTGTAAGAAGGCAACCGCTCTCTTACATACATGGCGGCGCATCCTTCTGTACACTCAAAAGCTATTTGTTTATAGCTTCAAATAACAGTGGAAAAACACAAATTTTTACACTGCAATTACTCATAATTTGTAATATTTAACGTGAACTTTCAAACGCCGTAAGCAGAATTACAAAATAACTATTCAATCAAAAGTTATTAATGATTGAAAATTGCAAAAATCGCATTTTTCGAGTTTTTAACGGCGTTTATCTCGAAAACTATGCGTTTAACAAAAAAATTGCGAGAAATGTGTCAAAGAACAAGAAAATACTTTTTATTTTGGCAAAAACTAAGTTTTCAGTATTTTGCAAATTTTTTGTTAATAAAAAACTTATCGACATCCGGGCAAACTTCTACCCAAAAAATTCGTGTTCTGCAAAATACACAAAAAAAACTTGGGTATCTCCAGCTAAATGAAGGAGGCAATTGGGACCCCCCTGGCTACAGGACTAATAGGAGTAATTTCCATTGTTGGAGTGACGAACGCAAATAGATTTATGATGCAAACTTTTCAACTGGCAATTAAACGTTTATTGAGCTGTAAGAAATGAATATCGTGGTAACAATTCGTTTATATGAAGAAAACTTAAACGGTAAACTATAAACAGGAATTTTTTGAGTAATTTTTAAATTTCAAACCATTTTTTTTTTGTAGGTAAGCAGTACTTAAACATTTTACAAAATTTTGAAAACAGCTACATATTTACAAAATTTACCTCTCGCGTATTACAGAAAAGTATTTTATCAACATGACGGTGCCCATCCTCACAACAGTTACCTTGTTAGCAATTTTTTGCAACAACTATTTGATACCGTAATTAAAATCTAAATGATAATATATGAATATAAGTACTTCATCAAGAACAGATTTTTTATTGAGATGTTTTAGTTTTCCTGAAAATTATGTTATATTTTAAAGAATATATTTTATATCATACTCGTATTTAAGATGATTGATTAAAATTGTGACTGATATTTAAGGAAGCACACATTTTAGAAAATGTAAAATTACCTGTAGGTTCCACCGCAACTGGTCGCAAATCATATGCGGATTTCTTTGGCCCCAGTTTGACATATAAATTTAAGGTCACAGTAGCAAAAGCTCGTTTAGCCATATGCTGCATTTCTACAACATGACGTCTTCTAGCCCTCCGTACATCCGCAGCCTGCTTGGCTTTCCAAGCAACGACACATGCAGCAAGAAACAAGAAGAAGCATGAAAAAAATACTGAGAAAAAAACAAACAAGTCAATGTGAAGTTGATCTTGTCGAGAAAATACTATTCCGTAGGTTAATTTCTTGTCTACATCTGTTTGTTCAAGTGCTTGTAAAATAAGAAAAAATCTGGTAGTTTCTAGGCTGTGATATTCCTAAAACAAATGTGCATGTACAGTGTCCCTGTTAAAGCAAAAAAAGAACCGTAGATTATTTATTTCTTTAGTTACTTAAAACATTTTTATCATAAGGGAATTTTACAGTTTTTTAAATTTCATATTCATAAAATCTGAAAAACCATATATTAATTTTCTTTGTCGATAACTAAATAAAAATTTTTATCACGACACGTCAAAAATGCTTTTATATCTTTCATAAGAAATATCAAATAAAGAAAAGATTCCAGTATATCAACATAATTTTACCGAGTAATTTGCTAAAAAATCATTAGTTTATGTCAAGTAATGATAGCGATAACTGCACCTCTGTAAAAATTTAATGACTGAAAAATTGGTGCAATATACAAGGTGATTCATAAATGAACCAACGCAGGGGAGTTACCTTCAAGGTAACTTCAATTAAAATGATTTACCTACTAACTTGTACCTCAAAATGGGGGTGCAAATTTAAAAAAATATATATAATATAACTCTTTAATGTAAAAGAACCAATAGTAAAAGATTTAGGGAATTTGAACAGTTCAACAGAAGAACAGTTCTCCTGTTCAACTGTTCAACTTCCTTAAATCGTTTACTATTGGTGATTGACTGGTGGAAGACCCTCTTAAATTTTTCCAGATTTCCCAAGTAGCGGGAATGGGAATAGCAACAGAAAAAGTTTATAAAACGGTCCTAACTTGATATAATGACATTGTTACACATCGTTAAAACTTTCAATTAAAATTATTTGATTTTAATGCAAATACGGTTAACTGAAGCAATAGTTTAATTAACAATCAATATTTAGTAGATATAATAGGCCGATTCTGCGCCACACCAAATGACGTCACAAACTCGATGGCCAGTGTCCATCGCTCCTTCAACGGCTTCTTGTGGGCATTGTGGTTGTGCAAGAGATGCGTGGGTGTTGGCATGCAAGAAGTGTCATGGCGGCATGGAAGTGACGTCATACAAGAAGTATCATGGCGGCATGGAAGTATCGTCATACAAGAAGTGTCATGGCGGCATGGAAGTGACGTCATACAAGAAGTATCATGGCGGCATGAAAGTATCGTCATACAAGAAGTGTCATGGCGGCATGGAAGTGACGTCACAGTGCCAGTTGGTAGTAAATTTAAAATTCAATCACGATAAGGGGAGGTCAATGACCTCCAAACAGCATTGCGTCATTCTTATCTGGTATTGCATCATTCGAGGTCAAGTTTCTACAGGTTAAGACCTGTTTTCTACTGGTTCAGACCTGTTTTTTAACATAAACTTTAACCTGATATATTATTTCCTTTAACAGCATTGCGTCAGTCTTATCCGGTATTGCATCTTTCGAGTCCAAGGTTCAGACCTGTTTTCTACAGGTTCTGACCTATTTTCTACTGGTTCAGACTTGTTTTATACAGGTTCTAACCTATTTTCTACTGCCTCAGACCTGTTTTTTCCTGCCTCAGACCTGTTTTTTAACATAAACTATAACCTGATATGACTAGTGTAAGTTGTTATTAGCTTTTTGGAATGCAGGAGGTTACCAAGGTTATCAAAACATAAAGGACATGTTACTTAACATTTTAAATTATTACTTATATCAGACGGTACATTAGTTTGATAAAAGTAAAGATATTCATTACTTAATATATTATCATTAGATACATCACAAAAATAACTTATAATTTCATTTATATTTAGAGAAATTTTGTTAGACTCTATCCAATCATTTACAATATCTAACACATTATGATAGTAATGACAAAAGTCTAAAGAATCTAACATATTTATTCTATGTGACAGCACACAAGTATCGAGTTTTAACAGTTCTTCAACATCTTGAAGGAAAAGATCGATGCACATGTCGTATTTTATGATTTGCACCATTTTCATATTTTCATAGACTATTTGGGTAACTGTCGTGTAATCTCCACAATGATGAGTCACAGGTTCATACTCATCAGGCCAACCTTGCAGGGTTGTTTGGAAGAAATCTGTTTTCAAACGTTCCAGTAGCTCCAAGAGAGTTTGCCATTCGTAGGTATGTCATCGACCTCTGACCGTCTGGGGTCAAGGTCACCTCAATTTAAAACCTGTTTTCCACAGGTTCAGACTTGTTTTCTACTGGTTCAGACCTGTTTTCTACTGGTTTAGATCTGCTTTTTCCTGGTTCAAACCTGCTTTTTAGTATAAACTGTAACCTGATATATTATTTCCTTTATAATTGTAGTGTTGGCAAATATGCAGGCTTTCTAGTAAACCTAGCATGAGCCTCTTTAGCTCAGTGGTAGAGCAATGGTCTTGTAAACCGGAGGTCATTAGTTCAAATCTCACCGGAGGCAATTACATTTTTATCATTTTTTATTTTTATCATTTTATTTTATTTTTTTTATTACATTTTTTATGTCAGGTGTGGGATTCGAACCCACGTTCCTTTTGGGAACCAAGACTTAAACAAGGCGCCTTAACCACTCGACCAACCTGACTCGATAGATATATGAAAAAGAAACGAGAAACAAAAATTTATATCTATTTATTGGCATAAGGTAGGTCATGATTTATATGGGACAGTTATTTAATATCATATTCGAACTGTTGCTGAAAGTAGAACATTTTATATGCATTCCACAAGTCCAGCAGACTTTCATATTAGCGCAAGGTAGAAAAATAACGTTTCGTTCTCGCTTTCGACATATTCGGCAAACCTTTTCAGGCGGTCCCCAGCATTCGTCCTCAGGAACGGAATTTGGCATAACTTCGATTGGCTTCCTACCAGACATTACGCTCTCTTTAAAAGCACCTATTGCTACACTTGACTAATGACTATGATATACTGAAGAATAATTGGATCTAATGATTAAATTTACAGAACAAATGTTGTGTTTCTAGTCCCTTTGTTTCCTGATAACAACTTGAATATTATACAATGGAGGTGGTAGGGTTGTAATAATAATTCAGTACTAATACAATTGTAGCCACTGTTATAAAGTAAATAAGTCCAGAAATTGTATTCAAATCTGTTTTCGTATTTTCAGACGCTACGATGAGTGCGTCTGCGTATACATCTTTATAATCGGAGCAGTTTAAAATAGGTCCAGGATACCTGGATACCTCCAGGTATCAAAATCTCCAATCGACTTATTTTGAAACGTTATTCTCAACTTGTAGAATTTAGAATGTTCCGGAATTGACGCCCCGAAGACCCTCAGCTTACCACCATTAACTATATTACGTCTCATCTGAATTAACGTATATGGGCATATACCATTCTCGCTAACATTTCTGTAGCACGTATACATTTCGTGTACGTTGTGTATATCATGTACGTACAACACATTGTATAGTACTTAGTAGTTAACATTATGAAATTGGTACGTTAAACGACCATTGTTGTTAAGCAACAGACCACTGTCTATAAATGAATGAGGTACATAATGATTTGTAAAGTCTTATAACTGGTTGTTCTTATACATGAAAGGTAGAGGGAGAAAGGAAATAAAACAAACAAGGACAATTAAACATATGTTAAGCATATTAAAATATAATAAATGTAATATTATAACGTAATTGGTACAATTCTTGTAGATGTAGGTCCATTCTTCGCTGCGGAAAATCGATGAGGATTCGTAAATACATCATCCCACTTGTCTTGAATGTTCATCTTTTGAAACTGTTTAGCCATTTTACATTGGTTGTCGGAGGGTGTTATTTCGGATTTTAGTTGGCGAATTTTTTCAAGATGTTTATCTAATAATGGTTTGAGAATTTTAGAAGTCGTTTCAATTCTTCTCTTGAATCTATCCGCAGCAAAAAATTCCCAGTATCTACGCTGAGCTGCAGTAGATGTAAAAGTCCACGTTTTCATTAGATGCACTATATTTTTAGATTCGTCGAAAGTAACTGTTTTCTTCTTCATTGCAGCAATAGGTTGTATACCCAAACGAAAAGATCTTCGCAGTTCCGCCTGCTGCACCTGACTGTTTTATTTGGATTCATATGATATGAACAACGGAGTACATCTACTTGGAAACGTGGTGGGGGGTTATCCCAGTAATTTTCACATTTTTCAACGTTTACCACATTGGGTAAGTGCTGCCAGCTGGAGGGAACCAATTGCGGTAGTATTTTCTCTAAATAATCCAGCTGTTCACGTCCTTTCACATAAATTATATCGGTACACAGCAAATGATCTTCAAGTATAGCGTTCAGCGCACTATATTCTACGTCTCCAGATGAATAGCGGATGCCGTGGATATTTCGTTCCGTATATTTTACTTGCTTCTGATTCAGTCGAGATAATCTATGGAAACTTGTAGGCGGTTTAATCAAATAATGGCTCACTTGGCGTGCATCCTGAATCGTGATTTCCTTAGGATAAAATTCATAACCTCCATCGGTACTCAGTAACATAAAGCCCTGGATGTCTAGCGCCACAACCTTCATCTCGGACGATTATCAAACGACTAACTAACAATTACTTAGATTTATTTTTTAAGCTAGATTTTTTACGATTTCGCTAAGTGGGAGGTGTTCCATGATACAATCATGTACAATTATGCAATAGGAACTAGTATTATCAGGAAAACCTTGTGCTGCTTCAATATCCAATCTTACGTCCACGGTAGACGATTTTATGCTTTCGTCCCGCCTCGAGCAGCGTATTCGAGTAACTTGGATAAAACTCGGTGTAGTTGTAGTGAGCTTCAGCGTAGTCGTTCTTTGCAAAATTTAATCGTATCCTCTCGTTAGGGAAGCTCTCGCCGTTTAACGTTAATCTAATGTTGGTAATATCGATGTTATCAAAGTGTGTAGGATCTTCTGTAAATTTGTTTTGTTTGGCTGTCTGGAAACCGACGATGACGTATCTAGGGCTTTCGATCGCAGAAGTAGTCTTAACGGCCAACATTTCTTTTGTAGCACCAGGTGTGAGCGCAGGTAGCATAAGCAAATCCCAGTGTCTATACGGTATCAATATGGGCGTATCAGCTTTGATGGCTTTTAGTAAGCTAAGTTTTATTTCGTCGTTAGGGTATAGCCGTATAATTTTAACCTCAATATTTTGAATATCCAGAGTCACTGTGGTTTTATCGGTAACCACCTTCTCCTTAACCAAGAAACAATTGGAATCGTTACTGGCTCCTATCAATTTAATACATTGCTTGCTACACGTTACCATGCGGTAGTCGTTGAAAAGATTGAAAATATGCTTCAACGGGACGAGGAAATTAAAAGTTCCATCGGCGTTTAGAGTTGGTGCATCAGGATAATTCCATCCGGCTATAGATAAGTGCTTGGAATCCTCATCGGAATAACACAAGTATCCGCGAACGGTGCTCACTAGACCAACTTCACGTATACTTTCCAGTTCTTTGGCGTTTATTTCGTATGTGGCTGACGAAAACATAAAGGCCACTGCGTTGTTTACGAACGATACGCCTCCATTACCAACCTTTGTAATCTTCCCGCTGATAAGTATCTGACCGTCGTAAGTAGCATCGAAAACATCGGCTTGATTGATGATGATTTCAATGACGTCGTTGTTTCTGAAGGACTTTACGTATGGATAATACGTTCGCCATTCCACCTTTTGTATGGATTCGTCCATTGAGGGACGGCGAAAAAGATCGAACGTTTGATGCGATGACATTATAACCCAGAGATTTTAGGAACAAGGTGTTCGTTAGAGACAGAGGCTTAGTGAATGCAACCTTATCGTGAGAGGAGTACCGCGATACTGACGCGTACCTCGATAGCGGCTCCTTTATATGATCAGGTCGAGAGTTGTTGAAAACTAGCATTATTCAAGTTTCTTAATCTCCAATCGAATGATGATTTCTTCACCTCTGAAATTAACGGGTTCGAAATTCTGGTCCAACACGTCGATTGTAAGCGTGCTTATTTCAGTTCTATTTATCGGTAGATAGATGAGGTGATTTGGTTCTTCGTCGATGGCAAATCCTGGGTCGACCCTTACAGGAAACTCGTATATAGTATGTGACGGTCTATCGTTGTAGAAGGCTCCCGAAGTAATGTTACAATCCAGGTGGATGGTATGTACTTTTATAATATCCACCGGTAAATCCGATTTGTGAAGGTTCTTGGATTCTAGGAATTTGTTTGAAAATCCCAACGTCCTACCGAAACTGTCTTCGGGTTCAAAGTCCACAGCGTATTTATCGCTGTATATTTCACACCTTAGAGTGTTATTGTTAGGTTTTAGAGAAAATATCTGATCAGCGTTGGGGTCTTTGTCGATCTTTAATTCCTTTCTTATATGATTTTCAATGTCTCGAATCTCGTATGAGCCCTCGTCAAATTTTATAACGACTTTCTTGTTTTTGTTTTTGTTTTTTTCGTTGCTCTCATACAAGTAAAACTTTTGATTGGCTTCGATGTTGGGTATGCTGTTGTACGAGTAAAAACAAAGAAGAGCCAAGCCGTAATTGAGTTGTGGATCCAAACGTATAATTGGGTTGAAATTGAGTGTTAGTGTGGACGTATGACTCTTTAGCGCCACTATTGTAGACATGACTGACAAATTTCATCTGGTACCGTTGCTTTTATAGAGAAACTGCAGACATAGATGTCCGCAATTTATTTGATCATAATTTTGATAACGATCTGCGTTATAGGTTATGTTTGCATTAGCTCCCAAGTATCGAACCAGTTCCTTTGGTGGCTTCAAATGGCCGAAACTGTCAAAGTATTCTACGTCGTTGCCGTTTTTCTTATAAGCTACCCAGTGAGTGCCTCTATTCTTATTCAAGTCTAAATTTAAAATGGCACCTTCTCGGAGACGCGGACCTGTAGATGGTAAGGTGTCTCGCATGAAAACGCCTCGAAAAAATGGAATTCGTAGTCGTTTGGCGTATCTAATCAGGTCCCCGTCAGACAGTGGTTTATTGGGTAGCTTTATTGGCAGTTTTTTTGTTTTTTCAAGAATAAACCGTAGCCACCGTGTCGATTCTTTCTCAAATAGAGGCCGGATCCTTTAGCCCCGATAGCTTCCATGGCTTCGTTGTGTCGATGCTCCTCCATAAGTTTTTTGCTGCGTTTTTAGCATCGATTACGGTCTTCGCAACAGCCTCCGCGTCCCCCGCTAGCGATGCGATGGCTCCGAGGGCACCTAGTATAGGCATTAGAAGAGGTAGGAAGCCTCCAGAGTGTTCTCCGGCGGGGAGCGGTATGATTCTTGGTATGCGAATATTTTTCTTACCACCAACCCTTTTAACTGCTATTCTTGCTGCTTTTAAAGCCGATAGAGCAGTTTTTCTCAATGAACTACTAGGCTGTTATTTTTTTAAACTGTTTGCAATTTTTGATACGTCTCTGGTTTTATTTCCCCTTTTCAAGCCGAGATTACGTTTCGCCTTCATAGCCGTAGTTACGAACCAAGCGGCTGCTTTTTCTCCTAGTTTTGCGTCTTTAGATTTAACACGGTCCCAAGCTCTATTCTCCAACACCCAATCGGCTTTATGTCTATCTTCTACAGACTTATTGCGAGCGTATGCTATATCATGGTCACGGCAAGCAGAATCCAAAGGATTAATGCCCTTTTGACCTTTGGCTAAGCGTTTCTCAAGTTTTGTTCCTAATGAACAGAAAAACATAATTAAATGTATTATTAATATTATTTACTCTAGTTACCTGGTCCGCAGAATTGATATCCGCCAGGAATATGTAATTCAAATGGTAGTTTATCTGTTAGCGAATTTAACACACCTTCACCGTATCGCAGCGGCATTAGAAATGATGTAAGTCGATAGCGGCACCTGTATTTATAGAAAGTACCTCGAAGAGCACCTTCAAACCATGAAGGTAGTTCAACAAGAGCGGACGCTACCAATAGAAAACTTGGATTTTGATGAAAATCCTGCTATTGTAGG
>NW_019417809.1:100116-142114 GCF_000390285.2 Anoplophora glabripennis
GGTTGTTAGCCGGTTGTTAGCCGGTTGTTAGCCGTTGGTAGCCGGTTGTTAGCCGATTGTTAGCCGGTTGTTATCCGATTGGTAGGCGGTTGTTAGCCGGTTGATAGCCGGTTGTTAGCCGTTGTTAGCCGGTTGTTAGCCGTTGGTAGCCGGTTGTTAGCTGTTTGTTTTATGTCACGTTCAACTGAATATATAGCATACCTTATAGGTATAGCTCATTTGATGTTTAGCATCCGACATGTTTAAATGTAAAATCTGTAGTGCTGCAATTACCTGTCGCAGCAGCTTGAGTCGTCTTACGAACAGGCATAAAGATAAAAAATTTGAGTGTAATTTATGCAACGACCGTTTTACAAGGAAAGATAGCTTGAACGCTCACATAACGACCGTTCATAAAGATAAACACTTGACATCATCATATGGAGAAAGCAGCGAAACAATTGCGAAAGAGGAGAACAATACCTGCAGTAGAAAATATATATATATACAGACCTCTTGACTGCAATGACGAGGACAGTACCTGCAATAGTAAATATATAGACAGACCTCTCAATGATAATAATGATCAATTGTCAAACATGGATAATGATGATGAACAAACAGATTGTGAGAGTAGCGAAGATATGCTAGAAAGAGAGATTAGAGTCGACCCCAATGAACTAGTAAATGATTTACGTTATTATATCGAAGAGTGTGGTTTGACTAAAGAACATCGTGTCTGTAGTGACATTATCAACAAGCTACATGATATGGGAATAATTCAGTAACTTACCAATAATCTCCAGCAGTAGTCTTATCAGCTGTAGGCGTTATCGTGTCCCATCATCTTAACGTTAGGTCTTCAGGCATTGAACTGTTACGCCATCAGAGGCGCCTGCGCAATCGTTGTCTTCAGACATTATCCTCGACGTGATAGCCTTATCGTTGCCTTCAGGCATTGAGTTCTTTACATCTACTGCAGCTCGGCGTAGATACTGGGAATTTTTTGCAGCGGATAGATTCATGAGAAGAATTGAAACGACTTCTAAAATTCTCAAGCCATTATTAGATAAACATCTTGAAAAAATTCGCCAACTAAAATTCGAAATAACACACTACGACAACCAGTGTAAAATGGCTAAACAGTTTCAAAAGATGAACACTCAAGACAAGTGGGATGATGTATTTACGAATCCTCATCGATTTTCCGCAGCGAAGAATGGACCTACATCTACAAGAATTGTACCAATTACGTTATAATATTATATTTATTATATTTTAATATGCTTAATATATGTTTACTTGTCCTTGTTTGTTTTATTTCCTCTCTCCCTCTACCTTTCATGAATAAGAAAAACCAGTTATAAGACTTTACAAATCATTATGTACCTCATTCGTTTATAGACAGTGGTCTGTTGCTTAACAACAATGGTCGTTTTACGTTCCAATTTCATAATTTTAACTGCAGTACTACAAAATGTGTTGTACGTACATGATATACACAACGTACACGAAATGTATGTATGCTACAGAAATGTTAGCGAGAATGATACATGTCCACATACGTTAATTCAGATGAGACGTAATATAGTTAATGGTGGAAAGCTGAGGGTCTTCGGGGCGTCAATTCCGGAACATTCTAAATTCTACAAGTTGAGAATAACGTTTCAAAATAAGTCGATTGGAGATTTTGATACCTGGAGGTCATTACCTATTTTAAACTGCTCCGATTATGAAGATGTATACGCAGACGCACTCATCGTAGCGTCTGAAAATACGACAACAGATTTGAATACAATTTCTGGACTTATTTACTTTATAACAGTCGCTACAATTGTATTAATACTGAAGAGTATTGCAAAAATCATTCAAAAGTATTATGGTTAATGTAGCGAAAACAGCATAAACTCCACATTTTTACCGCAGTCCTCCAGATTGACTGGTATCAACAACATACGGTTCAGTAGCGCAGCTCCTTCAAGAATTACAACCCTACCACCTCCATTGTATAATATTCAAGTTGCTATCAGGAAACAAAGGGATTAAAAACACAACTTTTGTTCTGTAAATTTAATCATTAGATGTCCAATTATTCTTCAGTATATCATAGTCAAGTGTAGCAATAGGTGCTTTTAAAGAGAGCGTAATGTCTGGTAGGAAGCCAATCGAAGTAATGCCAAATTCCGTTCCTGAGGACGAATGCTGGGGACCGCCTGAAAAGGTTTGCCGAATATGTCGAAAGCGAGAACGAAACGTTATTTTTCTACC
This sequence comes from Anoplophora glabripennis, assembly GCF_000390285.2. Lineage (NCBI taxonomy): Eukaryota > Metazoa > Arthropoda > Insecta > Coleoptera > Cerambycidae > Anoplophora > Anoplophora glabripennis. Next base: position 102,364 of record NW_019417809.1, read on the forward strand.
TTGCGCCCATGTGGAAGTCTGCTGGATTTGTGGAATGCATATAAAATTTTGTACTTTATGTTATAAAGAACTTCCAGCAACAGTTCGAAAATGATATTAAATAACTATCCCATATACATCATGTATTACACCTACTTTATGCCAATAAATAGATATATTTTTTTTCTCGTTTCTTTTTCATATACTTATCGAGTCAGGTTGGTCGAGTGGTTAAGGCGCCTTGTTTCAGCCTTGGTTCCCAAAAGGAGCGTGGGTTCGAATCCCACACCTGACATAAAAAATGTAATAAAAAAATAAAATAAAATGATAAAAATGTAATTGTCTCCGGTGAGATTTGAACTAATGACCTCCGGTTTACAAGACCATTGCTCTACCACTGAGCTAAAGAGGCTCATGCTAGGTTTACTAGCAAGCCTGCATATTAGGCTAAAATTTTTGCCAACACTACAATTATAAAGGAAATAATATATCAGGTTAGTTTATACTAAAAAGCAGATCTGAACCAGTAGAAAGCAGATCTGAACCAGTAGAAAACAGCTCTGAACCAGTAGAAAACAGGTCTGAACCTGTAGGAAACAGGTCTGAATCAGTAGAAAACAAGTCTGAACCTGTGGAAAACAGGTTTTAAATTGAGGTGACCTTGACCCCAGACGGTCAGAAGTCGATGACATACCTACGAATGGCAAACTCTCTTGGAGCTACTGGAACGTTTGAAAACAGATTTCTTCCAAACACCCCTGCAAGGTTGGCCTGATGAGTATGAACCTGTGACTCATTCTGGAGATTACACGACAGTTACCCAAATAGTCTATGAAAATATGAAAATGGTGCAGATAATAAAATACAACATGTGCATCAATCTTTTCCTTCAAGATGTTGAAGAACTGTTAAAACTCGATACTTGTGTGCTGTCGCATAGAATAAATATTTTAGATTCTTTAGACTTTTGCCATTACTATCATAATGTATTAGATATTGTAAATGATTGGATAAAGTCTAACAAAATTTCTCTAAATATAAATGAAATTATAAGTTCTTTTTGTGATGTATCTAATGATAGTATATTAAGTAATGCTCTACGTGAATATCTTTACTTTTATCAAACGAATGTACCGTCTGATATAATAAATTAAAATGTTAACATGTCTTTTATTTTTTGATAACCTTGGTAACCTCCTGCATTCCAAAAAGCTAATAACAACTTACACTAGTCATATCAGGTTATAGTTTATGTTAAAAAACAGGTCTGAGGCAGGAAAAAACAGGTCTGAACCAGTAGAAAATAGGTTAGAACCTGTATAAAACAAGTCTGAACCAGTAGAAAACAGGTCAGGACCTGTAGAAAACAGGTCTGAACCTTGGCTTTGAATGATGCAATACCGGATAAGAATGACGCAATGCTGTTTGGAGGTCATTGACCTCGAATGATGCAATACCAGATAAGAATGGCACAATGCTGTTAAAGGAAATAATATATCAGGTTAAAGTTTATGCTAGCGGGGCAGTATTAAAGGAAATAATATATCAGGTTACAGTTTATGTTAAAAAACAGGTCTGAACCAGTAGAAAACAGGTCTGAACCTGTAGAAACTTGACCTCGAATGATGCAATACCAGATAAGAATGACGCAATGCTGTTTGCAGGTCATTGACCTCGAATGATGCAATACCAGATAAGAATGACGCAATGCTGTTTGCAGGTCATTGACCTCACCTTATCGTAATTGAATTTTAAATTTACTACCAACTGGCCATGTGACGTCACTTCCATGCCGCCATGACACTTCTTGTATGGCGATACTTCCATGCCGCCATGATACTTCTTGTATGACGTCACTTCCATGTCGCCATGACACTTCTTGTATGACGATACTTCCATGCCGCCATGATACTTCTTGTATGACGTCACTTCCATGCCGCCATGACACTTCTTGCATGCCAACACCCACGCATCTCTTGCACAACGACAATGCCCACAAGAAGCCGTTGAAGGAGCGATGGACACTGGCCGTCGAGTTCGTGACGTCATTTAGTGTGGCGCAGAACCGGCCTATTATATCTACTAAGTACTATAATTTCAAACGATTTTAAAAAATGACCTTCTTTAAGGCATAAACTTACACAGAGATCTAATCTATATTTAAGAACATTAATATACTTTTATTTAATTTTAAATTCAATTCAAGAGTATTATATAATACCAGTTATTTAATATAAATATTTACTTATTTTTCAAATTCAACCATTAACTTATTTGAACACCTTTTTCTTCCGAAAATAAAACTAAGATTTAGACTTACTCTAGTTTTCAATACAAATATAAAATATTCTTGAAAAAAGAACATTCTGAGGGTCGCTTTTGGTGTGCAGCAGAATAAAACTCTCTCAATGGTAAATTAAAAGTATTTTTAACTAACAAACTAGTGAAAAAGAAGTCTTGTCGCGGCGAGCGTTCGCTGGAGAGTCTTGATATGGAGTCGCTCGCATGTATATGCATCTTATCCTGGAGCAAATCTGTCGTGGATCTTTCCTGGAACCCTGGTGCGTCCCGCGTCTGTTCTTTATCCTTGCAAGATATCCGAGGAATTTCACGTCGCTTTTTCCGAACACGCACTTTGCGGAGTTAATTACGGCACCGTACTTCCAGAGCCGCTGGAACAGCATTTCCAGGTGACGCAGGTGCTCCTCTTCAGACGATGAAGCTACAAGGATGTCGTCGATGTACGCATAACAGATATCCAAATCGCGTACAACCTCGTCGATAAAGCGTTGAAAAGTTTGAGCTGCATTGCGCAATCACTTCGAGGTAGGAAATTATTTTCGACCTTCAACCTGATTCGCGCATTTCATCAAATCCCCCGTCGCGGAAGAATACATTATTTTCTTCCTCACATACAATTTCATAGATGAGCATGGATTCTAATTAAATTTATTTAATACTAATTTGTTTTTAACAAAATAAATTTAATATCGACTTAATGAGTTGTTCATTTGAACATAAGTTTTATCGTCTTAATTCATCTATTCATATTCCAAGAATAATAATAATAATCATTGGCCTACAATTATTATTCTCTCTCTTTCCCGTCTCTCCTTGCCCTTATCCTAATCATTGCATAGTTTCTATTTTTTCTTTGTCTAGAGCTATTATATAGGCATCAATCGTTTAATTAACAGGAATTATTTCTCTGTTTCGATTAAAAAGAAATAGAATATTTATTAAAATTGTAGCATTTAGAGTGCCTAATTCCTTCGTTTACAGGTAAGTAGAGAAGTATTAACTTTTATAACTAAGAATAGAAAAAAAAATTGAGTCAAAATTTGCATATTTAGTAAAAAAGTAAAACTTAAATCTGTAATTTTCAGGGTATCATCCAACAGTTAGAGGCGTTATATGGACTTTACATGTAATCTTCTATCTCTTACAGTTTCTTACAAAAACCAATTTTGTACGTGCTTGTGAAGAGGTTCTCGCCCAAACAATAACTGACCCAACGCCAAATGGAAGTGGCTCATCAGTATAAACTGAAGCGTATCTTTCTCCAGGTCTCCTCCATACTCGTCGACGTCCGTCTGACCCAGTTAAGCAGAAACGCGACTTATCTGAGAACAGTATGCTACGCTATTCCAGCTTCTACAACTCTACCAATCAGAAGGCAATAAACGCTATAGCTGGAAAGGCAGTTCTCTTAATATCAGGGTAGAATTTGTCTTAAGTTAAAGTACACAAGGTTACCTCTGAAAAGGAGGTTATTTATTAAAAAATTGTGTTTGCCTATCGTTCACTGATGGGTCTGATGATAAAAGAAAATTAGGAGTTAACTCTGTAATTCATTTATTAATCATGAGAGTATCAATGAGTTATATAAGATTGAACGTCAAATTTATGTCACAAATGTCGTTAGTTATATCCCCCAAGGTGCAGTTGCAAATTGTGTACAGTTAGGTAATTTATAAATCCAAAAATCCTTAAAACTAATATCATGAAATTAAACTATATGTACTACAATGCAGATATCAAATAAACAGGAAGGATATATAGGCTAGGTACTTATCTTCATTAAAACTATGCATATTCTTACGACGCGGGGTGGTTTCCTTGCTAACTCTTTAGGGAAACAGAGGTGGTGTCGGTGGTGGATAGTCTACCTAATGTCAACAAGTGTATCAGAATAACTGTCAACGAAGCGAGGTTATGTCTCTCTACTCCGTTAACAGGATGTCTAATCGTATAATTGTCAACGAAAATTTCCCCAAGATCGAGATGTATTTCCAAAATCTTATATTCTCTTAATAATATTAATAATAAGACGATGAGGTACCAGCTTAAAGAAGCCTAAAAAGTAGATTCATATTTCGATGTGAATATTTTTGAATTTCCAAACCATCAAGAAAATTACGAAAAGAACAATTCTTAAGTAAGCTTCTGCTCGTGAAATAAATCCAGCACAACTGCTTACGGGATAAACCCTATATAAATAATATTAACGACATTCAACTTATCATTTGGATGAACTTTCCAAAAGTTACACAATTGTTAACAATATCCTTTAACGAGCTAATGAAGCTACGAAGTGATCCCTTCAACAGTTGAGATTCAAAAGAAAGAACTGAAGTATGGAATATGGAATTTTAAGACACAGGTCACGGGACTTAGGTTTGTTCGTTTTGATACAGAGTAAATTGAACCGCTTCACTATACCCTGGTCATCTATTTGAAACTGTTATATGTTGTAAAGTAATATAAAAAATTATGAATATATACATTAACAATGGTAATTGATAATTAATTTTGAAATGAATTGAGTATATGCAATTGATAAAATAGTTGTAAAGACATAATTTAATTATTTGTAAATGTTTATACAGGGTGTTCCAGAATAACATGTACAACTGAAGACCACAGATTCGTGGACTCAAACTAGGCAGATTTAGGCTAATTCGCCTATATCCCAAATTGCTTCGTTTGACCGCTAGATGGCCTCAAAGTTCCTGAAAATTCTTTGAATTTTGTTTTCAATCTACACATTTTAGTGTTATACAGAGTGTTCTTTAAAACTTACAACTCCTACAAAATGGATGTATGATGAGAATATCCGGTCATAACTTCTTCGTCTTTCGGGAAATAATGACTATTTATTTAGTTGATAGGTGATATCATTTGGAAGTTTTTGGGCCTTTTGTAAAATTTTGATTAAATGAGCGGTTTGTGTACAAAAAATATTTTTAGTTATACAGGGTGTCCTATAAGCACATGATCAAAAAGGTACTGCGACATTCTTCGGCTCAAAAGAAGACGATTTGACCTAACTTCCATTAAGAAAAAATGTCTGGCTCCTCTGCTATTGACTGTCAAAGTTAATGAAAAAAAAAACATGTTTTTTGTAATATCTGGAGAATGTTACGGTGGATTTTAATGAAACTTGCTGTGGACTTGTTTCTAAGTAAAACTCATGTTTTGATGAAGCAACCGCGTCCATCTGCCTTGGACTAGTGGTAAATTCTTGAGTGTCTTGGTACAAGAATTACCAGAACTTTTTATTTGGTCGCTGGAATAAATTCATTTTATTTTTATTGAAGCATCAGTCCTTTTTCGAGATTTTCGTGCTCTTAGTAAAATCTTGTAGCATTCATAATTTTTACGCAAAAAAATGTTTTCAATTTTAGACAGTCATTATCACTACTACTCAAGTACAACAAATACTCACTACAATCACTACTATCGTAGTAAGTATCTTGGTAAAATCTTGTCGCATTCATAGTTTTTACGCAAAAAAATGTTTTCTGTTTCGTTGCGACTTAACAATTTTAGATGTATCGCAGGAAATCTGCCCTTCTACAAGAATCATCTTTCTCTAATAATAATTGCTAATTCTTTTACCTAGGATATCAATATTGAAAGTAAAATGGTCGCAATTTTAAAGTGTGTCGCAATGCGACGGATTGAATATCATTTTACTTCATTAGATTTATTTTTTATTAACACTAACAAAATGTAAAGACGTACTTAGGGAAGACGTAATTCTCTTTATTGAAACTGGAGGAAAGTTACATAAATATGATAGATGATGGTGGAATTACAAGATATGTTCGATATGGTCCCTATTTTCTTGGATGCATAGCTCGATCCTTCGATTGAAATTGAATTGAGCCCTGTTCATCATTTTTGGATCATTCCGTATTACGTCCGCGTTGTTTTGAATCCTACGCAATAATTCTTCCTGGGATTCCATAGGAGTAGCGTAAACTTTATTCTTCAAGGCTCCCCATAGAAAAAAATCTAACAGCGTTCAGTCGGGGGACCTGGGGGGCCATTCGACAGGAACATCTCTCTCTCTTCTTCCGATCCACTTGTGTGGAAAAGTATTATTTAAATGAGCAGTTACATTTGCACTAAAGTGCGGAGGAGCACCATCGTGCATAAACTACATCGCAAGGTATTCGTCAGAAAATTGAAATAATTGTTGCTATTAAACCGGCGCGGCATGACATAAGGACCCAGAAGGATGTCACCGATGATCCCGGCCCAAACATTTATTGGAAATTCCACCTGAAAGTGGTTAATACGCCTCGCATGAGAGATTTCTTCTGTGAAATGGTGAATAAAATTCTGCTGGTGAAATTTGGTTAACGTGCCAGCGCTCCTTAAACAAAGGGGCAAAATTGAAGTCTTCTCTCAAAACGGTGTGGTAAAAGCTCCTGAATAAACGTCGCATGATAAGGATGGAGGAGCTGCTGTCTTATGATGCGATTAATTGTATTTTTTGGTACCCCAAAATCCACTGTCAGACGGCGAGTACTGATATTTGAATCTCGACTCTAATTAAAACGTCTCCCTCAACGGCTGCATTTCGTAATTGAGGACGACCCACACGGTCAACGGCTCGAACACCAAATTGCCCAGTCTCCCGCAAACTTTTTTCAGTCCATGTAAATCAGTAATCTGGAACCCGCCGATTTGGGTATCGCGCCGCGTAGACGCGTACACTCCCACCCAAGTTGTTTTCGCAAAACCCTAAGACTTTGATCAGTCGGTCATCTCTTCATTAGAAAACGCTATTCGAAACGAATTGATTGACAATTCATTTATTATAAAATGACATCATCGCGTACTACGATAGTAGTAATGGTAGTGAGTAGTTGCTGTACTTGAGTAGTAGTGATAATGATCGTCTAAAATTGAAAAAAAAAATTGCGTAAAAACTATGAATGCTACAAGATTTTACCAACAGCACGAAAATCTCGAAAAAGAACTGATGCATCAATAAAAATAAAATGAATTAATTCCAGCGACCAAATAAAAAGTTCTGGTAATTCTTGTACCAAGACACTCAAGAATTTAACATGAGTTTTACTTAGGAACAAGTCCACAGCAAGTTTCCATCCAGTTTCCAGTTAAAATCCATCGTAACATTCTCCAGATATTACAAAAAACATATTTTTTTTCAAGAATTTTGACAGTCAATAGCAGAGGAGCCAGGCATTTTTTCTTAATGGAAGTTAGGTCAAATCGTCTTCTTTTGAGCCAAAGAATGTCTCACTACCTTTTTGATCATGTGCTTATGAGACACCCTGTATACATTATCTTGCCACCATATTACAGTACTTAACATAGTGCTAGTACGCTCTGGTTTTGCAGGTTGTAATTTCAGTTTGATCTTTAAATTATTGTCAATGCCAATTATGTTTTAGTAGAAGCGGAATAATAAATATTCACAATGAACATGTGTATGCTCAAGAAAACCACATGCTGTCAAAGCTTATCATCGGCTCTGTTTTCTATCCCATTCTACTGAATGGAGAATTTTATTTAAATTTTTTGCAAAACCCGCATTATTGGAACATTTGCCGTTATTACTCAGAGCTGACATGTGGTTTATGTATGATGGCGCATTTCACTATAAATATCCGGCAGTTCTGAACCAAAGATTCTCTTGGCGATGGATCGGTAGTGCGGATACTGTTCCTGTTAACTGGCCTGTACGTTCACCAGACTTAACACCTTGCGACTATTATCTTAAGGGAACTCTGAAAATAACAGTGCATGCTTCCACATCTATCACTGAAGAAGAGTTGTGGAGACATATCCAAAATGCCATAAATATTTTAAAAAATAGCCCTTAAGAACTGCAAAATGTGTCCTTTAACTTTCTTCGCCGAATTAACCTTTATTGTAGAAACAACGGTAGTCATTTTAAACAGTACTTTTAATAAGTTGTACTAAATTTAATAACCTCAACTTTGTTACATTTATCTCCAGCATTTTTTATTGTATTTGATTGTTTTTACGAATTATTTCAATAAAATTAAACATGTTGTAAATGAAGTAACATGTGGTATGTATATTTTATCGTTGTAAACGCTCATTAAGAATTGGCAGGTACAATGAGTCAAACTGAAATTACAGTCAACCTACAAAATCAGTGACTACTAGCACTTTGGTAAGTATTGTAAAATGAGTGACAAGATAATGTAGACATTTAAAAAATATTTTTTTGTACCCAAACCGCTCATTTAATAAAAATTTTACAAGGGGCCTAAAGACTTCCAAATAGTATCACCTATCAGATAAAAAATAGTTGTCATTATTGCCCAAAAGAGGAAAAAGTTATGAACGGATATTTATCACCATACATCAATTTTGTAGAAGTTGTAGGTTAAAAAAACACTCTGTATAACACCAAAATTGAAAGCAAAAGTCCACACCCCAAAAATAATCCAAATCTATTAAAAGGTATTCGAGTTATTTACAAAATTCAAAAAATTTTCACCAACTTTGAGGTCATCTAGCGGCCAAACTAAGCGATTTCGGATATAGGTGAATTAGCCTAAATCTGGCTATTTTGACTTCACGAATCTGTGGTCTTCCGTTGTACACGTTATTCTAGGACACCCTGTATATTAATATTTTTGAAAACCGTAACAAGTACCTTGCTCCAATCCTCCGCATTCCACGCCAGGTGATTTCGGGCAAAAGTCAATCTTGCATTTCGATGCCGGGGTTGAAATGGTGTACCTGTAGCCATCCTCTTACAAGACAATCCAGCAGCACGAAGCCTTTTTCTAACGATTCATTCACTGGTATTTACATTTCTCACTTCTTGAATTTAAGTAATAAGACCTCCGTAAGCCCTTTTACGAAGACGAGGAAAATTTCACCGATGTTTCCAATTTCCCCGTCTTTGGGCCGAAAGAACCGTCTTCCGAAGGTCCCACCGCTCTGGCGGTTGGATGCGATGCTCGGTAGCCTAAGCCGAGAACGAGGGTAGAGTTTTTCCCAAACCGGGAAAAAACTCCAAAATCCCCGACGCCGACATCGACTATCCGGAGAGGCCAGAGGGGAAGGAGTCCCGACGTCGACAGAGACGACGAGCGCTTTTTGCTGGAAATTTTGGCGGACAATTCAAGCCCGGTCCGCCAAAAATATGGAGATCTGAAAAAAGCGAACGAACGTCAACTTCCGGCGTTTGCAGGCTTACAGTGGGCGTACATGGTGCAAGAAAGCGATACAGAGCGATTGTGTAACAAATCTTATCTGTGGTAAATAACTTGTATATGTTAATTGTGAACCTTTATTGTCTGTTAATTCTGTTCAATATATACTTTTAACATATCTTCCCCGGTTTGATTGAAAAAACCCTGTCATCAAGCTCAAGAACTTTGGAGCTCAAGCTCACAGGCTCGCTTCACGAGGCTTCCGTCGAGGCTGCCATTCCTCGACGTGATATTAATAGTGCTTAGCAACCACTACTCGCTTCACGAGATATACCACCCGAGGTAGCCTAGCCTGAGGTGAAGACCCTATTCGATAGCCCCCTGCATCGAAACAGAGGTACATTTCCAGGATCCATTTGAGACCTGTGATACCGTCCGAGACTGACCACCTCCGACGAAGATCCTGTGCGATAGCCATTCGCATCGACACAGCGATACTCCAGGCTCCCCCAGAGACCTGCGTACCGCCCGAGGTAGCCCAACCTGAGGCGAAGATCCTGTTCGATCGCCCCCTGCGACGAAACAGCGATACCTTCAGGCTCCTCCAGAGACCTGCATACCGTCCGAGGCTGCGAACCTCCGACGAAGACTTTGATTCCGATTGTGCCGGCTCCATCGAGAGACCCGCACCTCGGTACAAGTACATACATAGGCTCCTACGAGACCTATCAATCAGACTCAATCGAGATCTGCAAATCCGAGGCAACTTTCCTCGTCAAACTTCTAGGCGGTCACTCGTCGAGGCAACCTTCCTCGTCAAACCCCTACGAGGCATTTTCTTTGTGACCCACGGGCACAAAGCAATAGTACGCACGTTATTGTGGCGGCGTACTTCCAAATTTAGTACAGAAGTTGTCCTTGCTTCTAGGGCTCCCTCGAGAGACACATATTTTAATAGTAGAGTCAGTGTTTCTACCAGACGTCTACAAGACTTTCGGAGCAAAAGAGCTTGCTCCGACATTGTCGTACGGGGAAGATGAACCCCTGCGACGCGACTTTGATATCCAGTGCTACGAGGATTGGTGCCCTCGAAGGTACAACAAATAAATCAGATCGTAATTCTTTGATCAAGACTGAGCTGGACGAGACCTCGTTCCCAATCGGAGAGACCAGCGGTTACACGGACTGCCCCCATACCTGTTTGCCGGCGAAAGATCTCTCGACATTCGGGGTGAACGAGGAAATGTCCTCCTTCCCCAACGTTTTCTCGATGCTGCGTGAAGAGCCTGAGGGACCGAAGGTGGTAGCTCGCGGAAGTACGCGGCACGGCGCAGCCACAGCGCCGTACGTAAAGGTCCTCTGCTACGCGGATTACTTATACCACCTCGACCACCTCTCACGGCGCAATCAACGGAGCCGAGTAGCACTCATGAGTTACAACGAAGTGGATCACCCACAGATACTCGGGACGAGGTTCAACCTACGTACACATTGGTAAGGTCCGGGGTATCCCATGAGTCCAACCACGGTTCGCGGTCCGACCCCGATAGCGGCCTAACTCCGATATCGGGTGTCCCGGAACGTGGAGCCGTCGGCGACGACGTTACAGTTTATTCAGCTTTTTTACGAAATGGTATCCAGCGGGAGCAATGCGCATCGCGTTTGGGAGCCAAGGTAAGCGAAAACCCCTTAGCCGACTACGTCGTAGGTGACGAAGCTGGCCTTTTTTATCAAAGCAATTCTGGTACGTCGCCCGTCCACTCTCAGGATTTCCCCCGAACATACGATCACCGCCTAAGTGGTACATATTTAGAAAGTCTAACCCGACACGGCGCTCAGCGTGGGGCTCGACATTCTTCGTCGAGATCTCCCCGGCGAGCTCGTGTCCTAGACACCACGTCTGTAGGTCATATCCACCATAGACAACAGTCGTTTGAGAATATCCTGCGACCTGGAGTCCCTAGTGACGACCCACTTGAACTCCATTCGTCACTATCGCGGCCCTGGTTAAGGGAACACAACCTTCAGATCAACTTACACGACATGGCGCTCGACGTAGGGCTCGAAGTCCTGCTTCGACGTCTTCGCGGCGAGCCCATGTTGCCAATTCTCCTCATAATTCTCAAATATTAGGCACAAACGATCAAAGAACTCGACATGGCGCCCAACGTGGGGCTCGATTCGAACTTCCGATGTCTCCACCGCGAACCCATGTCGATTCAACACTACGCGAAGATCAAAGAATACGGCACCGCCACAACAACAGGTCCAAAAGGTATGATGGCTAATTAAATGAATAATACACCTTTTAACTGAGGTTTTACAGTAAGAAAAACCACTTCATAAATAAACTACACTAAACTTTAGTCACCAAAATGTGGAATAGTAGCCCAGTAATTATAGACATGAAACAGCCTGTTTCGGGAAAAAAATACTATTAGAAGTTTATCTGCGGAATATTGTTCGGAAACCTGTTAGAAATAAAATATCAAAAAATCAACTCGAGGCTAGTTTTGTTTAAACAATGGTCAAAGTTATGGAAAAGTGGTTTTTTGACTCACGTAAAAAAACTATTATTCATAGCGAAAAAAGTTTATACAAGAAAGATAGATATTAAATAAGCCTATAAAATGAGACAAGTCCGATTAAATTCCGATAATTTGTTTATGCATAAGAGCTCAAAAATGGTCGAAAATGCTCGTTTTTTTTTTCAATTGCTAATAATTAATGCAATTTTCATCGCAGACACTTGTAATTTAGGATTTTTGAGGCTTTTTACATCCTTAATAAGTGGTAAAAATTTCTGCCCGAAAACTTAATTGGTTTGGTGTTGGCGGCATTTGTTATCTAAGAAGATGCTACTTTCAATTCACTTGTCTCAAGCTCACAGGTGTTGTAGACTTTCGATCATTAGTTGTTTTTGTACCTAAATAGTTGTATTGACATATACATTAAATTTTTAAGATAGGTAATTATTATAAAATAAAATAGTAACCTCAATAGTTTAGTTAGTACTATTTTTCATCGAATTTAAAAAAAATTGTTGCTCTAAGTTGTTTAGAAACTGAGATAATTTTTTATTTATTTAATGGCAGTGACCTTAATTATTAATATTAAGAGCCGAAGTTTGGAGAGAGTATACATTAAGAGCTATATTTTCATGTCCTACATTAACATTAAGGTGAATTCAACTATTTAATTGCGAAAAAGAAGATAGCGGCGATGCGTTCTATTACTCGGTCTAGCGAACGAGTGGGGAGAGCGAGGCGGAGCATGCGCGCTACGTTCCTGGTAGCGGGCAGGAAAATGATCAAGCGGCTTCAAATCGATGGAGCTGAAAAAATTAGCCATATTTCGGTTAATAATGAACGTATCGATGACTCTTTTTTTAATTTGGGGTAGCGCGGAAATTCATGAGCATTGAAGCTATTGTATTAACGAAATTAACATTATTTCAACCCAAGATTAAATTTTTTTATTTAGTAAATCTCGGGTTGAAATAATGTTAATTTCGTTATTACAATAGCTTCAATGCTCATGAATTTTCACGCTACCCCAAATTAAAAAAACAATCATCTCGATGCATTATATATATATTTTGATTATATTGATACTGTTTATTGCAATAAAAGTACATTTATCTGCAGCAATAGGAAAAGTCAAAATAATATAAAGCAAAATTATTATTGTAATTTCTACCATGAAATGGTGAATAACGGGATACACACAGCCCTACATTGCATTTCTTGCACTACGTGCGAACAGCACTTGATTTTTCTGTATGAACCTGCCCCGTACAGCGCCTGCGTTTTCCATCTGGTACATACTCGACTATATGATTCATACGATCCAATTGTATACTGTTATGAACTCGGCTGTTAGCAGATGCAGAGGAAGGACGACCAGCAACCTTAGGAGTTACTTGATACTTGGTCAAATAACAATGAGCGATTTATCTTCTAAATTGAAGTTGAAAAACTTTATGACCTGTGCTTTTGGCAAGTATCCACGCATTTTGTATGCTTGTGTCAATCAGCCAGGTAAATATCGCCCACCACCATTTCTTACCTCGGATACCTATTCTGTATACGTAGCGTCCATTTGATCCGTACCGCCCATATAGTTATTATATTTACAAATAACATTAGGTCTGGGCCTCAGCAGCTGAGTATCTGTTAGCAGTTGACAAAAGATAAAGAGAATGGAAATTTGAAGCTACCATTACCACTGAATTATCTCTTCATCTCGTTATAAGAATTGAATCTATTTCGGCAAAAGCAAAGTCAAATTCACCGTCTATAAATAACTCAAAAATATTTACAGCTGCCATGTCTCGGAAAGTAGAGTAATCTTGTTCTGGAAAAATTTCATCCGATTCGTCCAAATCATGACTTCCATGAAAACGAACGTTTTTTATTGATATTGAGCCTATTCTTCATTCTTTTTCACAGGTGCAAGTTCTTCAGTAACTAAAATTGTCTCACTTTCTCCATCAATTACCCTGCCCCTTACCGTCACTGCTTCTGCTTGCGTTTGAAGCTGTTTCTCTGACAGATTATCCAACATCCCTCCTCCGTCCTCTTCGCCAGAATCTTCATCCGATTTTTTTTTAAATTCGAAGAAAAATAGTACTAACTAAACTATAGAGGTTACTATTTTATTTTATAATATTTACCTATCTTAACAATTTAATAAATATTGACACTTTTTCAGTCATTTTTAAATGTATTTTTTTTGTTATATTGTTGATAATATAATTAACTGAATTTGTATATATATATTTTTTTTAAATATAGTACCTATACAAACAAATATGTATCACTTAATTTGGATTTAAATTTTCTTTGACCATATCTATCAAATAAGAAATCATTGTAACATAATTTTTAACCAAATCTTGATAAATTATTTTTTAATTATTTCACTTGTTTTATTTTTTCAAAAATGGAATAATGTGCAAATTAAGTTTAGAACTCGGACATTTAAAAAAGTTATTCATTGTTTTATCATCATGAAGTAGTACTTTTTAGCGAGAGAGGGAACAAACTTTCAAGGACAATAAATTTGTATTTACTAAAATGATCACCATTTAAGTAGCATTTTTCGTAGATAAAGGGCCTAAAATTAATATTACTAAAACTACTGTTAATCTACTTAAATAAAACACGTAATATGAATCACTATTTAAAACAAGGCTAATACACAGCGCCACAAAAAAGTACCTGGTCCGGAAGACCAGATCATGATACCTATGATGTTTTTGGGATCGCTGAATCCGAATCTGAGGTGAGTTTAACCCGGTCAGATCAGGGTCAAGGTCAATCCAAGATCCCGAAACAAAGTTAATGAAAAAAATTTTCCCATTTTGATACGGTTTTGGGACCCAATGTTAGATTTTCAAAATTCAAGATGGCGGACCGAATATTAAATAATTTAAAATATTGAAAAATAAAAAATACTGTCGAAGCCCATATATAATTTTAAGTAAAAAGTGTTTTTATCAATTTTTCTATTAGAAGATATTTTCCGAGAAAACAATTAATGAATATTGCATGATTTTAATCTATTTGTTTGTTTATATATATATTAAAATGTGTTTATGGTTTAAGGAGTTTTTGGGGTTACTGATTCCGAATCCGGTGTCTTTTTAACTCTATCACGTCAGTGTCAAAGCCACTTCAAGGTCAAATCAAGAAAAACTGCTTGAGTGTAGAAAGAGACCATCCTTATACGTTTTTGGGATTACTGAATGTAAATCCTCATTACAAATCTACCTCACCTTTATGATGTCGAACAATTTTAGTTGTCAAAAAATCTGCAGAGTGGATTCCTCTTACGTTTTTTGATTTAACGGGTAAATCGGCCATCATATTTATGTCCCATCTACCTTGGTATCTACACTGCATTTCCTTAATGTCTCGATGAAATCTTTCTCCCTGCTCCCCACTGTAATGTCTGGGAAATAGTCTACACGAGAATGTAAAAAAATGTATTTTAAGATTCAGTAAACAACCTGGGGTCTTAAAACTCTCTACCAAATTTGACTTTATAGTTTGGACTCCTATCATTTCCTTGAAAATTTTCTATGATATCCTTGAAACAAAACCAAGGTGCTTTCTCGTTTTCATTCATTTTAGTAACAAAAATAGGATCTTTCAACATCTTAAGGATTTGAGGGTATCGACTGCGTTAACCATAATAAATTGTTTAGCATTCTTGAAAGCTATGGAGTTAGAGGAATTACTTTAAACTGATTAAAATCATTTTTGTGTGACCGTCATCAATTTGTGTTTTTGCCTATAACAAACAATAATCAAAAGTATCATTTTAAATCAAGAACTTTAAATGTTGACATTGGAGTCCCACAAGGATCTATCCTGGGCCTAATACTATTTATTTATGATTTACTTATCCAAAAACTCAAATACTTTGGCGCTGGTAATGTACCAACTTTATTTTTCAAAAATTACTTATGTGACAGGCGTCAACGAGTAGTATGCTCTGGTCAATACTCTGATTTCAAAACTATTCGGAAAGGAGTACCACAGGGAAGCATCTTAGGTCCCCTTTTATTCTCAATTTATACTGCGGATTTGGATACCTATTTAGAGAGTTGTCAGTTACATCAATATGCGGATGACACGCAAATCTATCATTCATTTGCAAGTAATAAAATTAATAATGCGGTTGATATAATTAATGCAGATTTAAAGTCAATGTCCAACTTTTGTATTGCTCATAAACTCATTCTCAATGAAGCAAAGACACAGTTACTTTTATTTGGTAAACAGAGACAAACAATTAGAGTGCATCCTGATTTTCAGATATTTTTAAATAGTAAAATAATAAAACCTCAAAATGATTGTAAAAACTTGGGCGTATATCTAGACGTTAACTTAAGATTTCAGAGTCATGTCAACTATTTGGTTAAAAAGTCTTATGGGAAATTGAAGTTACTTTATATGCATAAAGACTCTCTTTGCAAAGAAATTAAATTAAAATTATGTGAAACCTTAGTTATGTCGTCATTAAGTTATTGTGTTACCGTCTACTGGCCTTGCTTATTACAATCTGACAAATATTCTCTGCAGAAAGTACAAAACAATTGTTTAAGGTATTCATTTGGTTTGAAAAAATTCGACCATGTAACACCATGTTATCAAGAGTGTCAATGGCTCAAATTAAGCGAACAGTATGATCTACGTATGTCCTCCCTGATTTATAAAGTCAATGAAAACAAATCTCCTGCATATTTACATGACAAGCTTGTGAAACGTAATGTTATTCATGGCCGCTCCACAAGATTCCGGAATCTGTATACTGTCCCGAGGCACCGCTATGCCGAGTATTCAAAATCTTTTTCCTACAATGCCGCAAAGCTGTATAATAAAATTGATATTAATATTAAAAATGCCCCCACTGTATCATCTTTTCGCAAACATTTAAAACAATCCATTTTATCACAAAGAACTATGTAGTTGCATTAGTTGTATGTTGTATTAGTTTTTATTTAGTTACGTTAGTTTTTAGTTATATTTTGTTATGCCTACTATTTATTTCCAATTACTTATTTTTCTGGTGGTTACGTGGAAGAGCGAGTAAAATCGAACGGCGCCACCAGGTTGCCTAAATCTTTGTCATAAATATGTATTCTACTAATAATAAAGACATTATTATTATTATTATTATTATTATTATTATTATTATTATTATTATTATTGTTATTGTTATTGTTATTGTCATTACTACATACGAGCGACTCCATACGAAGACTCTCCAACGAACGCTCGCGCCGACATTTCTTTTCACTGTATTATCGTTTTCAATAAAAATACTTTTTCTTTCACCGTTGAGAGAGAGTTTTATTTTGCTATACACCGATAGCAACCCTCAAGTGGTGACCCCCACGTGATCTTTCAGCCCTCGTTCAATGAAAGTACTCGATTTTTTGTGCAATTAGAGTGGTTTTTATTTTGCGTAACGCAGCAAACAACATGAGCCTCAAACAAGAAAACTACGTCGAAAATCATACCCGTCCAAAAGATGACAGGCTGAATCGCATTCACGAAGAGTGAACCGCGGCAACCGACGACGAGCACATCTAGATGGCGTTGACGAGGCCGATCGCAAAGCCGTGACGGTGACAATGGTCAGTGCTGGTATCACTAACGTTTTGGTGACCACGCTCGCGAGTGCGATCCGTGCACGTATCGTCCGTCCGGAAAACGAGACGGGCAGTCGATGATGACGAACAGCGACCCGTACCGATTCCGCGCAGTTTATAAATGACAGAGCTGAGCGGAGCATTTGGAATGAGCAGCCCTTGATCCCAGACGACCGTAGGTCGTTGACCTTGACATGACCTTGTGCTGACCTTGACCCCAGGCGGCTGCAGGTCGTTGACTTTGTCATGACCTTGAGGTGACCTTGTCCCCAGACGACCGCAGGACGTTGGCCTTGGCATGACCTTGGGACGACCTTGACCACAGACGACCGTAAGTCGTTGACCTCGGCATGACCTTGACCCCTGATGGCCGTCGGCAGTTGACCTTGACACGACCTTGAGGTGACCTCGACCCCAGACGTTCGTAGATCATGACATGACCTTCAGATGACCTTGGCCAAAATGTCTATACTATTTATGAATATAAATTATGCACTATTAAGGTAAATAATATATCACATCTATTATCTTTAGTCTATATTAGATTTTAGATGCTCAGATCTGTCAAATTTCAAATCATATTTGTGACTCTTTAGTATTGAATTTCTACAATGCAGTCTAATCCATTAAGTAGGTGCCTTTTTTCTTTATAGTAATTATGTCTCAAAATTTCAGGAAACTGCGAATTTGAAGTTTACTTCTGTTTATGAACCTCCCACTATCACGTCCAATTGCAAAAATTGCACCTCATAAGGTCTCCTTTATGCACCAACTTGTAGGTAAATATGAATTTCTTTCAGTTTTGCTATTCTTCCAAATCGCACCTATTTTATATCGGCAAATTCAACTGCTTTTGCTTTTATTAATTAATAAAATTAATTTGTGTTTTTAAATAATAAAATCAGTTGACATCCCCGATGTTACAACAACAATTCAAAATTTTATCCACCAACGTGTTAACACATTTGGGTCCATTTTACTCAGTTTCTACGAACTAACACAAATGGTGTCTTGCTTCACCATAACACAAATGCTTCACCATAAATTAAAACGATATCCATCAACTCCGAGTTGCTATACCTACACGCAAACCATTTTTGACACTAACTACCCATTTTTGACACTAACTACTAAAAAACTATTGTAGGTGTTTACAATAGTACAGATAACAGGTAAATACTATGGCAACGACGATTGCAAAATCCGATTTCAGTATTCGGAGTCGCTGAAGCCACGTGCTCTCCACGCGTATTGCGAATGACGCTAGAGACTACAGTTGTCCAGCTATGTAGTGGTTGAATGTACTATAACTTCAATAATTTTTTTCTCGGAAACTATAAGGATTTTACAAAAAATTTTTTTACGATATCGACTCCATTTCTCATGCCGCATCTATTCCCAAATTTTTTTGGATAAGTTGTGAATCACCCTGTATATTTGTACAAACTATTGAGTAGTAATGTTGATAATCCTAATTTTCTTCATTAATATGTTTGAATGTACCACCATATCCTACTAGAATCTCTAGAACTTTTTATCTTGAACTTGCTTCAACAAATTACCAAATGAACTCCCTACTCTATAGAATTTGTTATAATTACAATATCATCCAGCAAAATTGTGACATATTTAATATCAGTGTAAATTGTTTAAGAACATTGTTAAATCGATTGATTTAGATATAATTTATATTGTATTTGTTTCTTATTGCACTTATATACTCTGTAATGGGGCTCTGCCTGTTGAGTATTAAGTAACTAAATAAATAAATAAATAACAATTATACTAAAAAAACAAATTATTTTCCTTGCAGTTGAAGAAAACGGCCATGATAAATATGTTAGAGAAAACCACTCACCTCTGGAAGTGTAATTACAAGTCGATCTTGTAAATTCTTGACAAACAAAATTGTCTTAGATTGTGTAATTGTTATATATGTTCTTAGCCCAAGCGCTTCTCTTTCTAAATACACATCTTTTGACCTTAAAGTTCCATTTTCCCAATGGCCATACTGCGCATCAATGTCTATATCGACTAATCCCGTAGTAAAATTAGGAAAAGCTAAGTAAGTATCATCATGTGTACTCATAAATACGTTCAGCTTTCCTTGAGTAACATCTATTACTATTCTAATATCAACATTCATAAACCTTGGTTGAACTACAAAAAATACTACCTCTCCCGGGTATAGAGGTTTAGGCTTAATTTTGCATTCATCTGAAAAAAAAAAAAATTATAAATTATGTTGCATGGAGCGGAGATTTTAGTTAATAAATTAGATGACCCAGATAGCAACATATATTCCCAGAATAATCCAGGTATATTCGTTTCATAAAATTTAATTATTCATTGAAACCGTTTTAAATATATTTATACTTTTGAGAATATTCATAAAATCATCATATTGGGATATCTTAGAGAAACTTAGAATCTACATTTTAGACGATTCTGTAGATACTCACAAATATTCAAAATATACATATAATATCTAAAATAAGAATATTCCTATTATAGATGTGAGATTAAACATGATAGATATTACACGAATATTTCTGGGAATATTATCCAAACATGTTAGTAATGTTTTATGTATATTTTAAACTTGTGAATATTCATGGCTAAAAAGATGGGGGGGGGGGGGGGGTAAAAGGGGGTAATAAGGGTCTTAATACTAAAATGTTTTACTATCTATTTTTTTTTCAATAATAATTTTCTGTCATCTCTCAGTCTGCTGTTCTTCTTGTTAGCAGTTCTGAAATAAAAAAATACATATTTTTTTTGGCATTTTTTTTCTTGCTGAACTGAAGTCAATCAGCCCTATGCTGTATGAACATTGACTTCATATCAAGGTTGAAATTATATGAAAAAATGACATTTAGACAGACATTTCAATAAAAATGGAGGTTTACTATGCTGTAAAAAACAAATTGATTGAAATTTGTCAAGAGTTTGAAATGACGTCAAGTAACCTTGAAAACTTCAAAACTTGGTATGCACTAAAGCAGAAATTGATATAAAACTGCATATCAAGGTTGACAAATGTCAAGAATTGTAACGGAAATCGAAAACCTTCACGTTAAGAAACTTGAAACCAATTTAATCAAGAATTCTTGTTGCTCCAGCTAGGGCAGCACACACAATTTATTCCTGTGCAATATTACATAACCTGTGTATCCTTAGAAATGAAAATTTGGATGATAATAATGGTAAGTGTAGCTTAATTTCGATTTAACAAAAGTAAAATCTATATTTTATTTTAGAAATGTTGAATGATAAATGATGAAAATGACGAATTAGAAGAAGATAATTATACAGATATAAGAAGAAATAATTTGCAGTAAGGCCGTATTGTAAGAAATAGGGCAATTCAAAATTATTTTGGAAACATGAAGTTTCATGCCATATTTGATTTAATATTTGTTTATGAATAAAATAATATTAAATATTAATAAAATATATCAATATTAATATATAATTAATATTAATAA
This sequence comes from Anoplophora glabripennis, assembly GCF_000390285.2. Classification (NCBI taxonomy): domain Eukaryota; kingdom Metazoa; phylum Arthropoda; class Insecta; order Coleoptera; family Cerambycidae; genus Anoplophora; species Anoplophora glabripennis. Next base: position 123,450 of record NW_019417809.1, read on the forward strand.
AATAATATTTTATATTATTGAAAATATCCATATGAAATAAAATATTTTTAATTTAATATTTTAATTACTTATAGATTTTAACAAGTTTTCCTATGCCACATTCAAAATAAATATACTATTTTTTAAATAATTGAAGTTTTTTCTAACATTTCGATGCGACTCCTTAACATAACGGCTCAAATGGTTCAGGTGAAAATGCAAAATAATTAATAATAAAAAATTAGTAAAAACTTTTATACTGAAAGATTTTCCTTGATCTCTTTTTGTCCTTTTCTGTTTATTTGATTCATGTATTTTTTTCTTTTGTAAGCTAATTCTACAACTTGGGGGTGCCCATATATTAATATTTTTGACAAAACCTCCAAAAATTTTTTTTCTAGATTTGTTAAAATTTCAATTAGAGCAATACCACCTCCAGTTAATTCTTGTTCAAAGTGAATTCTCCTAGCTTTAGATTTTACGTTGGATTCCCATTCGTTAAAGATCTTAAAATGTACTTGATTAATTTTAAATATTACTAGCATTAGCTAGCATTTATTATATATTAATTCATGTGTAGATAATGAAATATAAATGTAAATTATATCTGATAAGCAACATATAATTTTAAGTGACACACCAATATGGAAATATGTTATGCCCGCTTCCAATCGGCAGTACTTCTTTGTTGGCTATGATTTTCTTTATTTATTTCAACAGAAAGATTGTTAACTGCTTCACCATTTTATGTTGTGATACTTACCGTTTATATACAATTAATAAATTCAGAATAACAAAATTGATGATTAAGAATCTTATAATAAAATTTTTGACTGATGTCACCGTTTCTGTTCATAAAGATTGTTTCCATAGTCACCAGTATCTCCCTATAGCAAATAGCGACGTTGCCACAAGTACACTTGAAATAAATTTCAATCAATTTTAATGTCAAGGTTTTCTAATCAAGTGTTCTTAGTGCATACCAATTTTCTCCAAAATTGAAGAACAAATCAATTTTCATTGAAATCACTTCAAGGTTGAAATTAATTTCAATGTTTTTACAGCATAGGGCTTAATATAAGGAAAATAAAAGTTATACAGAGTGATCCGAATTTTATGCAGGAAACTTCGAGGGCAGATAGATCTCTTTAAAATAATAGGTGTTTGCCTTATAAACATAGGTTTGGAACAGCCTCGTTTTAGAGATACAAGGTGTTGAAGTTGTTAAAAAAAAATAGATTTTTTGTTTATATCTCCGGAATCTATTAACCGATCTCAATAAAATTTGGTGCAGATAATGTATGACAGTAGGCCTTGCATTTCCTAAAATATGAGCTCTAATGGACAGGCGTCGCCCTCATTTTATAAAAAAAACTGCGCCACCGTATATTTTACAAGTTATTGTCGGATTTATATTCTAGTGCACTAAATACGTAAAAAAGTCAAGTTATTCATACCAATACAATCCCCTTGTGGCAGAATCTTCAAACCATATTACACGAATATTTATGTTTATGCTTAAAAGTAAGTGCAATTTGTAAGCAGATCAACAAAATTATTTCCACATTACCTGTGAGGTAGTGTTCCTAGAGTGTTTTAGTTTCCCCTGGAGGCTTAATCCACTATCTTTACAAATAAGAACAATTTAAATCAAAATAATAATAAAAATACATTTACCAAGCAACAACAATTAAACAAGAAATGAAATTAACGTTACGTATTTGCAGCAATTGTTCAAAATGCGAACCATCCACATCGATACATTTCTGACAACTTCTATTAATGATTAATGAAATTACCTAACTAATATCATGTGGTGGCTTTCTTTTAATTAATTACACCCGTCTTCTATTCGCTGCAGTAGTTGTGGTCTTGTATCTATTGGAGTAGAGTAAACTTTACTTTTTAGATAGGTAACCCCAAACATAGAAGTCCAGTTGGTTTAGATCTGGCGATCTGGCTGGCCAAGACACTGGATTCTCTGCACCATTATGGTTGACATTGGCAATTGGTCTTCAACCTATCCATCGCTCCATATAATTTTTGAGCCATTCTTGTATTATTCTCCTAAAATGCGCTGGAACACCATCCATTTGTATCCAGCTATTTTGTGGTATATTTAATGGAACATCCTCTAATAATTCAAAAAAGATGGTCTTCTAGAAAGTTTAGAAATGCTGTGAATTTAGATGGGGTGACAAGGAAAAAGGTCCGAATTATTCCGAGCCACACTTTCACAGAAAATTCGTGTTGAAAAGATCTTGTCCGAATTTCATGAGGATTTTCTTGTGACCAAATATTGTGAAAATTCACTCATCGGTCCAAAGTATTTCTAGTAAGAATTCTGCATTATGTTGTGACTTTAAAACAACCACTAATTTTGCCAACCAAGTAAACCAAGTAAATTTTGCACAGGTTGTAAATGGTACGGATTTCTACTATCCTTTTGTAGAACTTTTCAAATTTTCGATTTACTCATCCCAATGTTCTTAAAATTTCATTTATGTGCCTTTCATTGCGCCGTCGTGATTTTTCAAACATCGTTTTAATCCAAAAAGATGAAAGCGACGAGTGTAAAGAATTTTGTTGATATGCTTACAAATTGCACTTACTTTTAACCATAAAACATAAATATTCTTGTAATATTATGGTTAGAAGTATCCGTCACAAGGAGATTGTATTCGTATGAATAACTTGAGAACGGTGAACTTTAAGGAAAAAATTCACGTTACCTTTTTTACGTATTTTATACATTAGAATATAAATATGTTACAATAGCTTGTAAAAAATACAGTGGCGTAGGTTTTTTTATAAAAAAGGGGTGACCCCGTCCAGTTGTATACCACTGGTCCATCCTTTAGAGCTTATATTTTAGGGAATGCAAGGTCTACTGTCATACATCATCTGTACCAAATTTTATTCAGATTGGTTAATAGATTCCGGAGATATAAACAAACAATGATTTTTTTTAACAACTTCAACACCATGTATCTCTAAAACGAGGCCGTTCCAGACCTATGTTTATAAGGCAAACACCTACTATTTTAAAAAGATCTATCTGCCCTCGAAGTTTCCTGCATAAAATTCGGACCACCCTGTATATTTATCAACATTTCATAATTTTAGTTCGACATTTTTAAGACTATATACCTACTTACGGGCTATTTAGTTAAACTTGAACTAATAATGTTCGTTTTTAGATAAAACGATAAGATTGAAACAATTTGCATTTAAAACACCAAACTGATGACGAAACGTTGACAAAATTTATTATATAAATAGTTTCTTTTCTTTTCCACATATTACCCTAGTTGACTTCTTAAAATTGACAATAGTTCCAGTGTGTGATATGATTACTATTTTTAATTGACCTTGCTGCTTTAACTTTTGGTGAAAAATGTATTTGTTTTTGTCCACGACTATAAATTTTAGAGTGTAAACAAATCCCACGCTTTATAATTCAATAAGTCAATAACTGTAGTGTCACTAGAACTATAATGTATTTCAGGGTTTATATTGTGAGGAATAGCTCTAGGATGGGATGTGGTGGCAGCGGCACCTGGAGTCACTGAACAGTTATATCACAGACAAATTAGCGATCGCCACAGACCGCCACTCGAATAGGCTAGCAGTTTTAAATTTCCGAATTGCCGGTAGAGTACACCACCAGCAGAATTTTAGGAAGAATCAAATGTAGCGGCCCGCATACCTACGCGTATCCTAGCAACATATAAACAAGACTTTGGTAATGTTGCCAGCCGTACTTACGGATTTCTTTTGTACACTTTTTTTTATCAATATCTGTTTTTTGCGGTATTGTATTTACTTAAACGTATGATGTAGGTATCGATAAAAATGTTTTTAAAGAATCAACGAATATCTATGTAGTTTCATATGATATTCTGCAGCGGTGTTACAATCAAGTTATTTAATAATAATTTCGTTAATTAGCTACCTACTATTTTCATTTTTTGGTATTGAAATACTGCAGAAAATATATTCCCAAATAAACAAAATTCGTAATAATTTGTTAGGGGCGTATATACCGGGCGTGGACCATTGAAGGATACTGGATACTTATAATTAATTTTAAAATAAACACTTACTGTGCTCACAAGTTAGGGTTTGGCTGTCGTCAGGAGCGACCTCTGGTACTTAAGCTAAGCTCAGGACCTTTTTCAGAAAATAAAAGAAACTCACATGAGTACCCAAGCCTACCCTCACCTTAAGGATAACAACTTAAATCAATTACTACTTTTTAGATAAACTTTTCTCAAATTGCTGCAGCTAACTCTACTTAAAACATCTTTTACTGATATGGCCAATTCATTCAACTATTTATCAAACATCAGGCTAACAATGCAAACCGACCAAACCACCTCTGCACAACCAACATTGGCTGAAAAACAATAGCACTAAGATAGTTCATGGCCAGACAATCCGTACCGGAGCCAGACTGTATCACCGCAGCTAACAGCCTCCTAAGGTACCCTCCGTGTCACCGCAGCTAACGGTTCGGACTGTATCACCGCAGCTAACGGCCCTTCACAACAAGTCAACAAAACAATAATAGGCAGGTCTGGTCAAGCAAACATTGCCACCAATTTCCACATATGATTCATTTCAGCAGTACAGAATATTCAATTAACAATTAATAAGCATGCTAAGATACTCAGTGATAACTCACCCTGTAATTCACAATTACAAGAACTTCAATTATTTCCTCTTATTGACACTGTCTTTAAACTACACACACGCACGCATACTTCACGGTCTTTTATAAAATGAGGCCTATATAGGAATCGTATTAGGGTTTGACTGAAAACAGGGAAGAAGGCATTCATTCTTTATCAATATTAACATCATACCTCGGGCTAATATAGATAGATAGATGGATGGATGGATGGATGGATGGATGGATGGATGGATGGATGGATGGATGGATGGATGGATGGATGGATGGATGGATGGATGGATGGATGGATGGATGGATGGATGGATGGATGGATGGATGGATGGATGGATGGATGGATGGATGGATGGATGGATGGATGGATGGATGGATGGATGGATGGATGGATGGATGGATGGATGGATGGATGGATGGATGGATGGATGGATGGATGGATGGATGGATGGATGGATGGATGGATGGATGGATGGATGGATGGATGGATGGATGGATGGATGGATGGATGGATGGATGGATGGATGGATGGATGGATGGATGGATGGATGGATGGATGGATGGATGGATGGATGGATGGATGGATGGATGGATGGATGGATGGATGGATGGATGGATGGATGGATGGATGGATGGATGGATGGATGGATGGATGGATGGATGGATGGATGGATGGATGGATGGATGGATGGATGGATGGATGGATGGATGGATGGATGGATGGATGGATGGATGGATGGATGGATGGATGGATGGATGGATGGATGGATGGATGGATGGATGGATGGATGGATGGATGGATGGATGGATGGATGGATGGATGGATGGATGGATGGATGGATGGATGGATGGATGGATGGATGGATGGATGGATGGATGGATGGATGGATGGATGGATGGATGGATGGATGGATGGATGGATGGATGGATGGATGGATGGATGGATGGATGGATGGATGGATGGATGGATGGATGGATGGATGGATGGATGGATGGATGGATGGATGGATGGATGGATGGATGGATGGATGGATGGATGGATGGATGGATGGATGGATGGATGGATGGATGGATGGATGGATGGATGGATGGATGGATGGATGGATGGATGGATGGATGGATGGATGGATGGATGGATGGATGGATGGATGGATGGATGGATGGATGGATGGATGGATGGATGGATGGATGGATGGATGGATGGATGGATGGATGGATGGATGGATGGATGGATGGATGGATGGATGGATGGATGGATGGATGGATGGATGGATGGATGGATGGATGGATGGATGGATGGATGGATGGATGGATGGATGGATGGATGGATGGATGGATGGATGGATGGATGGATGGATGGATGGATGGATGGATGGATGGATGGATGGATGGATGGATGGATGGATGGATGGATGGATGGATGGATGGATGGATGGATGGATGGATGGATGGATGGATGGATGGATGGATGGATGGATGGATGGATGGATGGATGGATGGATGGATGGATGGATGGATGGATGGATGGATGGATGGATGGATGGATGGATGGATGGATGGATGGATGGATGGATGGATGGATGGATGGATGGATGGATGGATGGATGGATGGATGGATGGATGGATGGATGGATGGATGGATGGATGGATGGATGGATGGATGGATGGATGGATGGATGGATGGATGGATGGATGGATGGATGGATGGATGGATGGATGGATGGATGGATGGATGGATGGATGGATGGATGGATGGATGGATGGATGGATGGATGGATGGATGGATGGATGGATGGATGGATGGATGGATGGATGGATGGATGGATGGATGGATGGATGGATGGATGGATGGATGGATGGATGGATGGATGGATGGATGGATGGATGGATGGATGGATGGATGGATGGATGGATGGATGNGGTTAGGGTAATACGCGAATAAGATTCAACCAGATTTCCAGCATGCCTAGTGTTATATTGATGTATATCAGCATGAGATTGCAAATTACATAAATTGGAATGAACGAGTTGAAGCGAATCAAGTAGATATAGGCAGGTCAGTGGTAGAATCTTATACCTGACAAACATCTCCTTGCTTGGAGCTAACATAGGGACACCCGCAACCCGACGAACAGCTGCTTTTTGTAACACAAAAACTCTATACGAACCACTAGAGTTGCCCCACAAAGGCACACCATAGGTTAAATTACTATGTATTAATGAAAAATAAACCATTTTCATTACATTATTAGTGATAAATGGTCTTATCTGTCTCATAAAGAATACCTGCGTAGCTAGTTTTGAACATAGTTTATTGATATGAGGTATCCAAGTTAAACCAGGGTCAAGGGTAATACCAAGCAAATTAACTGGTTCAGATTTCTCTGAATTTTTACTAGTTGTAAAAGTTATGAAATTTGTTTTACTAATATTTAATTTTAGATTATTTGCCGAAAACCAGTCATTCGCGGGATTTAGACTGTCTCTGCTGTTCTTGTCACGGGTTAACAAGGTTGTATCGTCGGCAAAGAGTATACAAGAAGCATTACGAATGTTAACAGGTAAGTCATTGATATAAATAAGGAATAGTATAGGCCCTAAGACCAAACCTTGAGGGACACCAGCCTTCACCGGTATTAAAGCATATTCACAGTCATTGAGACACACATATTGCCGTCTGTCAGTCAAGTATGATTGGAATAATTGCAATGCTTTGCCACGAATTCCGTAGTATTCTAATTTTACTAGCAGTATTTCTAAATTTACGCAGTCAAAAGCCTTAGACAAATCACACATAATTGTATGTGTGGGATTACCTTGATTAAATCCCTCAACTATTTGATCTAATATAGCTAATAAGGCTTTGATAGTAGAAAGATTTTTCCTAAATCCGAATTGAGATGGTGTCAATATAGATTTAGTTTCAAGATATGAGATCAATTTTTCTTTAATTAATATTTCAAATATTTTAGAAATTACAGGAACAATGGATATTGGTCTATAGTTGTCAAGTTTATTAATATCTCATTTTTTATGAATAGGAAGTACTTTAGTTATTTTAAGACAGTCAGGCCAAACCGCCTCATTTAAAAACTTATTGAATAATATGGTCAAAGGTGCAACAAGAAACTCAAGCGAGGTTTTTACCATGATACTACTAATTCCATAGTAATCTAAAGAGCTGGTATTTTTCAATTTCAAAATAGCCTGGCGTACATCTGACTCAATAATAGCAGAAGCAAAAAAAGATGATATTTTAGGCAAATTATGGAGGAATATGGCGGGATTTATGCCTTGATTTCCAATTGACTTGGCAATAATATCAGAAACAGTAGCAAAAAAATTGTTAAACTCCTGAGCACAAAAATTTGAAACATTAGAGTGACATTTTTTGGATCTTTCTGAATTCACAATTTTCCATACACCTTTGTTTACATTATTGGCATTACAGATAGTATTGCTGTAACAGGTACGTTTTGCCTCTTTTATAGCACGTGTATATGATCTTTTAGTTTCACGATAGGTTTCCCAATCTCTCTCCGAATCAGTCTCATTAAACCTACTTTTATTTCTATTGAGTGTTTTTCTCAATTCTCAATGTCTTCAGTTCCCTGTTATACCATTTGATGTCTGATGATGTACATTTCAATTTATAAGGAAAACAATTATCCACAATGTTTACATATTTATTTAAAAAAGTGTTCATTAAAGAGCTAGCATTCAAATTACTATAATAAAGATCAGACCAATTTAGTGTTTCCAAATTTTCTAGAAATACATTACATTTCATCGTATCAATTACTCGAGTACGATATGTACCCTTGGGTAATTTTTTATGTTCTTCTTCTACACGAAGATATACTGATAAATGATCAGCTATATGTGTGTCCAATACTCCCGTTGAAAGAGAAGCAGAATTGATGTTAGTAATTACATTATCTAACTTTGATTTGGTGTGCAGCGTAACTCTAGTAGGTTCATGTATAAAGTGCTGTAAACCATACATTGTAAATATATTACACAAGTCAATAATATACTCTGTGCCGGCATCAAGGTCCAAATTGATGTCACCAATAATAATAAGAAATTTAAATCTACTTGAGTAAAACTCAATTAAGTTATGTATAAAAGACTTAAATATAGAAAGGTCTCCTTTTGAGGGAGATCTATAAGCAGTCACTAAAAGGCAACTTGCAGAAATAATTTCAGCAGCACAAAATTCTGGATGAAAGGTATTACAAGAATTAGAAACATTAACGTTTCTTAAATGAATTTTTGAAGATAAAGATGCAAATATGGCTACGCCTCCATGTTTATTGGAGCCTACACGAGAAAAGCTAGATACTAACTGATAGTTAGGAATAGATATTGAATTTAACAAATCATACTCTAGCCAGTGCTCTGATATAAATAGAATATCAAAATGATTACTAGCTAAAAATATCTGAAGTTCATTAATTTTGTTAGATAAACTTTGAGCATTGATATGTAGCACAGAGTACTTACAATCCACATCAATATTAGACATTTTGAGATGCTGAAGGCGACCTGCTTCCTCCATTACTCCTTGAACCTTTTGAGGGAAAAAACCTGTTCAACACCACCCTGCTAGGCCAAATCCTGTTGTCAGTAATTGCAGAAGACTCATCCATAGGTAGGGATAATTTGAAGGAAGAATATCTTGTAGGGTTCTTGCTGTTTAGCTTTTCCACCTTTATGTTTGGAGCAAAACTTTTTAAATAGTTCAGCAATTCATCCAGATCAGTGGTAACGTCCAAGTTGGTCACATGATAGTCGAACATGCGAATCGATGTAGGGGACGCTGCTGCTTTAAATGGGCATTGCGATAAGTTTTTCTGATTACCTACGAGTATACTTCTGGTATTAGGTCTAGGTCTGGGTTTAACTTCCCTATTAATATCCTTTTCCATATTAATTAGCGAAACACAAACATTACGAGCATGAGCGTTGTGGAGTGCATTCGATACTGTTCTTTTACTAATTTTTGCACCGCTCTGTAATGCTGTGTGAGCAGTATTGTTGTCAGTTGTAATGTCGTTACGATCGTTTGAAGACTGGGAAGATGTATTAGGTTTACCCTCTTTAAGTAAATCGACCTGATCCGTAAGGGATTTAATTGCGATGTTTTGGTTGAAAATAATTTGGTCCTTTTGGCGAATAATTTCCTCCAAAAGGATAGGATGTCCCTAACAATTTTAAACAGCTTGTAATATAATTTTGTTAATATTTGATAGGTAGAGGTTTTTTCTGTATTTTGACATCCACTTATAGGTTTAATAATTAAAGATAGAAAGAAACTTTAAATACAATAACATTAAAATGCCTACAATTTTTACAAATCAACATGCAAGTAATTCTGATGATACAGTTGAAAATGTTTTTATTTACTATTAATTGCTTCAAAAACAAATTCAAAATTATCAAACATTTCGTCCTGTATTTTTCTTTCAATACTTGTAAATTTTCAGGTCTTTAATAATATATTTTGTTGAAGTATCCTCACAAAAATATGTCTAAAGGAGTGAGATCGGGGCTGTTTTTTGGCCACCTAAGGTTTCTAATAATATTTTTTAGTGTTGGTTGACGGGATTGTTCCTCCAAAATAAATTTGCCAATATTCCTGAATAACTTTTGCACATTATTGTTATTTGAATAATACAGTTAATTATGTTTTATTTTTCGTCATCAGAAGAACCCATTGTAAGTTTTTTTAATTTTTTAAATTAAAATGGGTTATTCTAATAATGATAAATGCCATGTATTTTTAAAAGAAGGTTCGTTTCTGTCGTTTTTGTCTGATTGTATGCGAGAGAGATAGAGTTATAGTGTGTGATAGAGATAGGGACTCTGTCCTCATAGAGAGCTTCTCTCTCTCTCTGCTGTCTTCAGGAGTCTCTGGGGCTTCCCCAGCAATTTCAGGACACCTAGGGAGGGAACGTGCCTTTTTACCCTTCGTTATCGATCTATGATGTCACACAGTATGAGAAAAAAAACGGTTTTTGTTCGTAACTCGGAAATGGCTGGAAATGTAAACAAATTTCCCCTTGGTTCTGAGTAAAGCACTCGGTGGGTGACGCAGAGCGGGGTGTCACAATATATGAAAGAAAAAAAAACAGTATTTGCTGGTATCAAAAAATCTCCCATGGTGAACGAGTGAAAAACGTCAAAATCCACATGTCAAAAAAAATAAAAAAATCGGGAGCAACGGTGTATGACATCATAGGATAAAAAAGTGTTTATAACTCGGAAACGGTGTGTTGAATCGAAAAAATAATTAAAAAATCTCCCCCCCCCCCCGGGTTCGTATGTATGTTCCTACTTGAATGCAAAAGGTCCTAAGTTCGTATGTCGAAAATAAATTTTGGAAACAAGAGGTGTGTGACGTGATATAGTAAAAAGGCCGTATAACTCGAAAACGGTACGTTAAATCGAAAAAATAATTAAATAATCTCCTCATACCCGATTGTCGTTTCTGCGTTGAATGGAAAAGGTCCGAAGTCCGTATGTGGAAAATAAATTTCGGAAAGAAGTGGTGTGTGAGGTGATACAGCAAAAAAGGTCTTATAATTCGGAAACGGTGCATTGAATCGAAAAAATAATTAAAAAAATCTCCCCACTCCTCTGGTTCTGATTGACCGTTCTGCGTTGAATGGAAAAGGTCCGAAGTCAGTATGTCGAAAAACAAAAAAGGTAGTCAAATGTTGCAACAGTAGTAGCGAACGCATTATCTTATCTCTGTATTGATTGATTATTTGTTGTTTTTTTTTAATAAATTTCGTATTCAATTACTTCTTGAGGTTTCAGCAATTTCACATTATGTTAATTTTGTTGAACACCTTGTGTCACAAATATGAGCACTACCAATGGCATCCATGATATGCAACACTTGTGTCAATAATTATTTTACCTATCTAAAGAAATCAACAATAAGAGAGCAGTATCCATCTAAGGATACACAACCTGTATAATGCAATTTTTTTAAACATATGTGTTATCGTACCATATTGGAAGTCGACGCACAATTTTAAAAACATTAATTTCAAGTTTTTGAATTTTCCCATTCCAAGGTGATGTAAAATAAATAATTAATTAGGTAAATTCATAGTTTTAATTCTGACTTTGTTGTGTATGTAACCTGTGTAAGAAGAAGAAGAAGAAAAATAACTAACTTTAACCTAAGTTGTTGTTGTAAAAAAGATCGAATAATATACGTTGTGCTTTAAAGAAATAAAGTTGTTAAAGGCTAGACATAACATTTATTGGCGCAGTCGAGTTCACCCTGTGAATCGAACCGAGAGGGAGGAAAGACGAGAAAATCTCAATCATGGCTTTGCTGGGTACAATTGAACCATTCAATACCGGCGAACCGCTGAAATGGAAGACGTATATGGAACGATTCCAGTTTTTCATAACTGCAAATGGAATTACAGATGAAACCAAGAAGAAAGCTGTTTTTTTGAGTATATGTGGACCATCCACCTACGACATTATTCACTCTTTAATAGCACCTCAGGCTGTGTCTGATGTAGATTTGGCAGTCATAACAGAGAAACTGTCAGCACATTTTCTTCCACGTACTTCTACAGTAGTGGGCCGTTTCATGTTTCATCATAGAAATCAAAAACCAGAAGAGAATATGGCATCATATATTAAAGAGTTAAGACATCTAGCAGGCGACTGTGGGTTTAATGAATCTATATTAGAGGAAATGTTAAGGGACCGGATCGTGTGCGGAGTTAAGGATGAAAATTTACAGCGTCGACTGTTGGCAGAACAAAATTTAACTTTTAGTAAAGCCGAAGAATTGGCCCTTGCACATGAAACGGCAATGCAGAGTGTCTCTGCTCTAAGGGAGACGACGGTTCTAGCAACTCACAGTGTAAACAAGTTTCAAAATAAGCAATTCAAGCAAAATGGTAAAACATGTTTCCGTTGCGAGAACATCCATGCTCCAGAAGATTGTCGATTCAAGGATACTGTTTGTAATTTTTGCAAGAAAAAAGGACAGATTGAAAGAGCATGCCTATCCAAGAAAAGAGGCATAAGAAAAGAACACATCCAGAAAAAACAAATTGCTAACCAGAAGGCGATAAGTGCAGAGGAAGAGAAGCAAGTGCAAATGGTGGAAGCAAAGTCAACGGAAGCTATCCACCCAAGCTATGATATATTTGTCATAAAGGACGGGCCAAAGATAAAGGATTTTATGGTGCCACTTAAAATAAAATTAATAGCAAAGAAATAAAGTTGGAGCTCGATAGCGGATCAGCATATACTATAATCGGGAATAAAACATTCGACAGTGTGTTTCCAGATAATAAGCCCCAGTTAACAACACCAAGTTTTAGTCTAAAGGTGTATCAGAGTAAAGTTATCGAAGTGCAAGGAATGTGTGATGTAGAGGTACAGTTAGGACCCATAGTTACAGTACTTTCCCTAGTGGTAGCGAAGTCCGACAGAGCCAATTTACTAGGCAGAAATTGGTTTGAAGCATTGCAAATCAAAGTTAGTATAGTAAAAACTGTCCATGAGGAGAGCAGCAAAATTCAGGAACTAACTAAAGAGTTCGCGGATATATTTAAGGAGGGCCTTGGCCAATTCAAAGGTCCCCCAATCAATCTCAATGTGGATAAGTCCGTCAATCCTGTGTTAATGAGAGCTAGAAGAGTACCTTTTGCATTGAGACCAGCTGTAGAGAGATAATTAGCTAAACTCCAGGAACAAGGTATTTTGGAAAAAGTGGCACATCCTAAATGGGCCACACCCATTGTACCCGTAATCAAACCAAACAATGAGGTTAGGATATGTGGAGATTACAGTCAGACAGTAAATTTAGCATTACGTAAAGACGTGTATCCCGTTCCATGCGTGCAGGAAATGTTGGCAGCACTAGCTGGAGGAAGAGTTTTTGCAAAGTTGGATTTGTCTCAGGCCTACCAGCAACTGAGTGTGGATACTGAAAGTGCTGATGCACAGACAATGATTACTCATCTGGGTGCATATAGAGTCACCCGATTACAGTTTGGTATTTCCACTGCCCCACAAATATTTCAAAGATTTATTGAAAATAGGTTGGTTGGTATTCCTGGGGTACTGCCATATTTTGACGATATTTTGGTAGTGGCTGAAACAGAAAATCAGTTAGAGGAAAAACTGCGGTTAATATTTCAAAGGTTCCGTGAAGATGGTCTGCGTCTGCGGAAAGAGAAATGTGTATTATTGAGTTCCGAAGTTGAGTTTTTAGGATTTCGAATATCGTCTAATGGAATACACCCAACACAAGAGAAGGTTACTGCAATACGGAAAGCTAGACCTCCAACATGTAAAACGGAACTTCAAGCTTTCCTGGGTTTGGTAAATTTTTATCATCTATTCCTGAAAGACAAAGCAACCGTCCTGGAACCATTACATCAGCTATTACACAAGGATAAACTATGGAAATGGGAGCAGGAAGAAATGAAATCGTTTAACAAAATTAAAAAGTTGTTGTCATCTGATGCCTGTTTAGCACATTATGATGAACAGAGACCACTGATTTTAACATGTGATGCCAGCCCATACGAAGTTGGAGCAGTGCTTAGTTTAATTGATAAAAATGGAAAAGAAGTGCCCATTGCATACCATAGTCGTACACTTAGCACTACCGAACGAAATTTTGCTCAGTTAGACAAAGAAGCACTTGCATGCATTGTAGGTGTCCGGAAATTCCATAACTATATGTTTGGAAGGTTTACTCAAATTCGCACCAATCACAAACCCCTATTAAGAATTTTGGCACCAAACAAACCAATACCCGAAGTTTTATCGCCACGAATGCTCAGATGGAGGCTAATATTATCAGCTTATAGGTATGAGTTGATCTATATTCCTGGACGTAATATTCCCCATGCCGATGCCTTAAGCAGATTACTTTTAGATTGCAAGGAACAAGAAGTACCTCCATCTTACGATGTCCTAATACTAGAGAACAATGCGGAACCCTTGTTTTCAGCTGAACAAGTTGGAAAAGGCACATCAAAAGATCCAACCTTATCTAAAGTGCTATTATGGACCTTGAAAGGATGGCCAATGAGTAAAAGTGAAATTCCTGCAGACTGTCAAGTATACTGGCTACACAGAAAGGAAAAATCAGCTTACAAAGGATGCCTTCTGTGGGGAACAAGAGTTATAATTCCACCAGAGGGGAGGAGACAAATACTTAACCTGCTTCATGAAGCTCACCCAGGCATTGTCAAGATGAAAGCACTTGCCAGGTCATATGTATGGTGGCCAGGGCTGGACAAGGACATCGAAAGAGTGGTCGAACTATGTGAAAAGTGTCAGCAATCAAGACATTTACCAAAAAACACTATCGTACACCCATGGGAATGGTCAACGGCCCCTTGGTCCCAATTACACATTGACCATGCAGGACCAGTAAATGGTAATATATTCTTAATCGTTGTGGATTCATACTCCAAATGGTTAGAGGTACGTAAAGTTCCCTCAACGTCTACGGAATCAACTGTTAGAGTTTTGCGAGAACTGTTTGCAACTCATGGATTATATGATGTCATTGTA
Source organism: Anoplophora glabripennis (assembly GCF_000390285.2). NCBI lineage: Eukaryota > Metazoa > Arthropoda > Insecta > Coleoptera > Cerambycidae > Anoplophora > Anoplophora glabripennis. The sequence continues at coordinate 138,694 of NW_019417809.1, forward strand.
TCAGATAATGCGACTGGTTTTGTTTCTGAAGAATTTCAAACATTCCTTAGACGAAACGGCATTAGACATGCTCGAGTAGCCCCATATCACCCTGCAGGAAATGGGCAAGCAGAGCGAATGGTACAAACAACTAAAGAAGTTCTAAAGAAAATGTCTGGAGATATACACACTAATATATCCAGATTTTTACTGCATCAACACATAACACCACATGCGACTACAGGACGAAGCCCAGCAGAGTTATTAATGAATCGGAGAATAAACACTGTATTTGACAAGCTTCATCCGAATTTCATCATGGATATGAAAAACAAACAAGAATCAATGGATGTGACAGGGGATTTGAGAACTTTTGGCTCGGGAGACCAAGTATTTGCTCGTAACCTCACCCAAGGACCAAAATGGACTCCCGCAACGGTACAGTCACCTTTAGGTCCAGTATCATATAGATTGATAACACCAGAGGGTAACGAAATGCATCGACATGCAAATCAAATGCGACATAGGGCTATACATTATGAGGAACCACCTGAGATACCAGTTCCAGCAGCAGAAGTAAATTCTGAAGAACAACCTCCAATGCTAGAACCAGAGCCTTTGTCAACGACTGTTCTTCCCCAACCCATGAACGTGAGTAGTCCTTCTGATGACAAGGGTCGCCTTGTTAGAGAGCGTCGAAGACCGAAGTATTTAGATGATTATACTAACTAGAAGGGGAGGGGTGTTGTGTATGTAACCTGTGTAAGAAGAAGAAGAAGAAAAATAACTAACTTTAACTTAAGTTGTTGTAGTAAAAAAGATCGAATAATATACGTTGTGCTTTAAAGAAATAAAGTTGTTAAAGGCTAGACATAACAGACTTGATTTATTTTATTTAGCATTTTAGGCAAATGTGATTTCCAAACAGAAGATAAGTTCCATATCTCTTTAATTACATAATTGAAAGCGTTAAAATTTAGCAGTTATTATTTGGCAACAAAGCCACCGCTGGAACTGCCGCCTATTACCAAGTAGAAGAGTACGCTAAATTTCATTGATGGATGCCAGCTAACAAAAGCCTGCATTCATTTCGGGTTGCCAATTTCCAGCATTTTAGAAGCAGTGTGTGGCGATAAGCTATATTGTCTGTGGTTATATGGACCTACATAGACATAGTGGGACGTGCCGATGTACTATCATTAACCGCTATTTGTAACTTTGCAATAAATGCAATACGCGACGGGTCAAAGATCCTAGATCCGGTCGCCCGAGCAATGACAATACATTATTCTTACTCAGCAAAAACTTACATTATTGTAGTTATAGAAAATAAAATTAGTCTTAACTCGAACTCTCTATTAATTAACATCAAAATATACCTTAACCCCAGAAGATAATACCACGTGGCGATCCTGTCGAAAAATTTTTAGAAGATTCCAGTAATTAGAAGATTCCAGGATGTAGTGCATTTGCAAGTGAAGTTTTAAAATCAAGCAAAATGGGGAATCAAAATACAAAGGAAGAAATTTTAGTGAACCAAAATAATGATAACACTAATCCGCAAATTTATTCAGCGATAATTATTTCCGGAACAATAGTAATTTTGTCTCTACTAGTGATCTGCGGCTTTGCAATATTCTTTTGCATGAAAACGTTTAAAAACGTAATAAAGGACATAAGAGCACAGGCAACTTCCATCGTTTAAATACCCGCTGAAAATGAACATGTAATGTAAAAAAATAAGTGAAAATAAAGAAAAAACATTTAAATGTAAAAGAAAAAACTGTTAAATTAAGTGAAGTGAAATTTTCTAATCAGAACATCAACCAATATGGAAATTCAGATACAAATTTTCTACAACCAACTTCTACCTTCTACCAGATCAGCACCACCGACTTTATCTTCATCCGACCCGAACATCGTCACAGAGTTTACAAGTAAGTCAAGTACAGTGAATAAAGTGAAGTGAACAATGCAATTATATTCTAGTTTTAGCTATAAGACTTCATCATTTTTTTGTATTTATAACTTCCTACCAATCTCTCCTGACAATTGTAGAGGAAATTGAAATAATTAACAAAAATTTAAAGAAAGGGGGACCTAACAGAATATACAAAGAATCAAGTCTTTTAGAAAAATTAGGTCAAATTAAAAAACCTGCAGACAAAATATATAGAAACGTATAATTCTATAGGAAAAACTGTTAGTCTTGCAGATCAATTAATTATAAATGACTTTAAAACTAAATTTATTACATTATAGTCCAAGAGAATTAAATTCAAAGATATGGCTGTTGCTTGACGTAGATTAGATATTAGTAAAAATCGGTCGAAAATAATATAAACAATAAAAATATAAGGTTGCGCCAAGAAAAAAAGTTGTGCTATTTGCAGAAAAAATTAAAAACTGCAAAAATACTAAAAAATCACGTGTTTTTTCTAACATTTTCCAATATAACTTCTTAAATATGCATTTTACAGAAAAAACTATTACTGATGAAATTGTTTGTTATAAAATTTGCTATAAGACAAAATTGTGTTGATACCTGCGCATTTCATATTTTTGTTGCTAGATAGCCAAAACAGCGTGAGAAAGTGATGAAAATCGGGGTAATTTTGAAGCGTCCAACTGATAGGTAAGAAATTCAGGCCGAGTATGTATCCCATTTACGTTAAAATGTTATGTTAGAAATAACGTTTGTAAATAACATGCCGTAATAACATAAGTATCCGTCAAACAGACATGTTATTTAATTGTAATGAAATAAAACTGAACACGGCCGCTATTTTATGTTGTACGTACCCGTTATTTACGAGTTTGCGCTCTACGTTGTAGGTATTTGTTTCATGTTTCATAACAACAGACTACATACCGGCAGAACGAAACCATCACAATTAAAACTTATTAATGCTTTATGACAACAGTTTGCTACTAGAGTTAATTTATTGAGCATGAATTTGGGGAAAAACCACACAAAACAAATAAAAATTAAAAGACGTATTTTTTTATCGGTGGAAAAACATGTTTAGGGGTGAAATACATCTTCAAAGTTCGCCCCTCAAAACAGATTTTTCTAAATATCTGGGGTTCTCATCAATATTTTGGAACGAATCAAAATGCAAAATTACTTCTTATAAAAAAACAGATGTTTCATTAGTGTTTTCGTGTTTGGGGGTTGCTACCCTTATTTTTTATTTCAGACTATATTTTTCAAACAATTTTTATAGGTATATAAAAAATTCATATTTGTTAAAAAAAAATTAAAAATATGATTTATGTAAATAAATTGACAAAATTAAGTTCTCTTTTTAAGGGGTGAACAACCCCCTAGTGTGCGAAAAATTTCTGTGCTGACTAGAATTAACATTTTAAAATAAAAAGTTTTTACTTTTTCTCTAATCATACGAATAATTTTTTCTATTGGTCTAAAACGGATTTAAAC
>NW_019417809.1:148435-150908 GCF_000390285.2 Anoplophora glabripennis
TGTCATCGTTGCCGTAAGTGGATTATCGAAAAAAAATTTTTTCCATATAACAAGGTGACCTGGACCAAATAAAAAACGACGGGTCTCACCGTTTTTCGAAAAAAAATTGTTTAACGAAAATATGAATTTTATGCAGAACTTTTTTACCACGCTGTATACATATACGTATATACTACCTAAGTTACTTAAATTTTACAACTTACCTTCGATGTGCGTTTATAAAACCGGCAAGTAAATGGAAATTTAACAAGCCGTTCATTTTCATTAGACAAATAACACCTATGTTAAACTATAGCAACACCAAATTCCTTGCCTTTAAGAAACTCTGTTATAATTTAAGATAACATGTTACAAACTATTTTATGTTGTACTTATCCATTATTTATGAGTTTGCATTTGTTTCATGTTTCATAATCTAAAAGACATCTGTCAGTTATATGTGTTTTTGTCTAATACTGACTCTTGTTTATAATAAATTTTGCATAATTATTATTAAAAATGTCGACACAACAGCGTCTTCAAAAAACAACAAAATTGCAATACGAGTATTTGCTAAATTCCTCAATAACATGCATGTTATATCTTAACAGGTAACGTTAACAACCCTGAAATAACATAACTGTTATTATGATAAAATGGGATACATACTCGGCCTGATTGTCCAGTTCTACTATAAATGTAGATGTAAGTACTTTAAAGGATTACAAAACGAAATCCCAAAACCCGATCGAAATCGGTCTGATAGTTTTGGTGTGAGACAATTTGTTACTAAATTTTAGCGCGAAATGTCGTTATTTTTTTGCGTCAGTGCTGAGGTTAAAGTTAGGCATTTTAATTGGCGCTGAATATTTTACACATGCTTGGACTCTTTAACTATCATATAGAATCGTTATAATATTAATTTTCTTTTTTTTTTAATAATTTTTTAGCGATTTAAAAAATTCGAAAAATGTTGTCTTTATAAACAAATACTTTCGTGAAGCGGTTTTGCGGGTTGGAATATATACCAAAGTACTAAAAAATAGTTCTCAGAAAGACGCTTAACTTGAAAAAAAGAACGTTCAAATCGGTCGTATAAGTTCCCAGATATAGAGTGTCAAAGTCAACAAGTGTTTGCTGCAAAACTATACATAATGTAACAACAACAAAAATTGAATTTGGTTGGTTTTTTAAAGAACTTTCCATATGTGTTTTTATAAATATGACCGCACGTGTGCTTTTTATATGAAAATTCAATGAATATCGTTAAACCGAAAAGAGGGGATGAATTATAGAAATTGGAATCGTGCGTTCAAAGATCGCGCGCGCTTCGGCGTTCAGTATCTCGGCTTCTATGCATATGGCTCCGATTTTGATGATTTATTTTTAATAGATATAGCAAAATGAGAGGAATTCAATTACCAAGGTTTCATTAAAATATTATAAAGCCATTTTCGATCTATTACGACTAAAAATTTTCCACATTTTGTTGTTATACTGTATATTCATGTAAATAATAATATCGATGGTAGGATATAGGTACATAATCCACTGTTACTAGGTATTAGTTTTAATAATTACTTGGTAATAATGTTTAAATAAAATCTTGAAATTTTTATTTAATATGTACTTTATTTATTGTATTCATATAATATAGAAAAAATATAAATACAAATAATTATTTATTTATGTTTACAAAACGTGTTTATTATATTTTCATAATCATCGTATTATTAAAGTTTTTCACTTTTTTACATCATTGGTGTTTTCACTTATAATATCAGCATTTGAATAAGTATCGTTGTCCATTATTTTCAAATCAGTGCTTAACTAATTGTAAGTAGGTACCACTGTTAAATTAACAGCAAATAATGACTTATGGTTGGTTAATTTGATTTTTTAAATTTGCCAGCAATTTCATAGCCATCCTCGCAAGAAATTGGATCATTTTATTTATCACAAAATCCGTCAAAAACAGAAAAATTAAAAGATAGGTATAGGGAGGTGTAATATGGATAGATGTGGAGTAAATTTCTACAACAGATTTTTATTAAATATACAGGGTGTCCCATTTAGAAAAACCAAGTTTTGGCGGTTCGGTCAATCAAATTCGACAATAAATATGAAATTGAAATAGGTCGAAGACCATTAGACCATTAGAGATACATATAGGGAAGCTTTATAAAAGTCCTCTAAAAATATGCGTAGAATTCAAATATACAAAAATATACAGGATGTTCCATTTATAATAAGCAAATAGGTGGCGACTACCGGTATAACCGGAAGTACTACAACAATGGCATTATTTTATTTAAACTCTAAATAAAACCTCCAAAACCACCAGGTCAAAAATTTTCAAAATTCAAATCGAAGTAGTCTCCGAAATATTCTAATGGGTCGTCACCGCATGACAGCCTGTATAATGAATTGCAAAGTGCGATTTTTAATTGTTTACTAAAGGAAGAAATTTTTGAGAGCGAAATCAGCAACTATG
>NW_019417809.1:152687-164632 GCF_000390285.2 Anoplophora glabripennis
AGCAAATAAGGGAGCAATCTACCCTTTTCTGGAAACATGAGAAATATATAATTGAAAAATAATACCTGTCTACTCCAAAACGGCATTCGATTGAAAAAAACTAGTCACCTGGAGACATAGAGTACTCCCTCTAGAATGTAGGGATGGAAAAATAATTACTTGCGAAAAGCAAATAAGGGAGCAATCTACCCTTCTCTGGAAACATGAAAAATATATAATTGAAAAATAATACCTATCTACTCCAAAACGGCATTCGATTGAAACAAACTAGTTCCCTGGAGACATAGAGTACTCCCTCTAGAATGTAGGAATGGAAAAATAATTACTTGCAAAAAGCAAATAAGGGAGCAATCTACCCTTATCTGGAAACATACAAAATAAACACATGATAAATTAACGGCTCAATATGCCTAAACGGCATTATATCGGAAAAAAATAATTTCCTGAATACATAGAGTACCCCTTCTAGAATGTCTGCACGCAAAAATAATTACTTGCGAACAACAAAAAAGGGAGCAATTCTACCCTTTTCTGGAAACATGAAAATTGTATAATTGAAAAATAATATCTATCTACTCCAAAACGGCATTCGATTGGCAAAAACTAGTTACCTGGAGACATAGAGTACTCCCTCTGGAATGTAGGAATGGAAAAATAATTACTTGCACATAGCAAATAAGGGAGCAATATACCCTTATCTATAAACATACAAAGTAAACACATGATAAATTAACGGCTCAATATGCCTAAACGGCATTATATCGGAAAAAAATAATTTCCTGAATACATAGAGTACCCCTTCTAGAATGTCTGCACGCAAAAATAATTACTTGCGAACAACAAAAAAGGGAGCAATTCTACCCTTTTCTGGAAACATGAAAATTGTATAATTGAAAAATAATATCTATCTACTCCAAAACGGCATTCGATTGGCAAAAACTAGTTACCTGGAGACATAGAGTACTCCCTCTGGAATGTAGGAATGGAAAAATAATTACTTGCACATAGCAAATAAGGGAGCAATATACCCTTATCTATAAACATACAAAGTAAACACATGATAAATTAACGGCTCAATATGCCTAAACGGCATTATATCGGAAAAAATAATTTCCTGAATACATAGAGTACCCCTTCTAGAATGTCTGCACGCAGAAATAATTACTTGCGAAAAACAAATAAGGGAGCAATCTACCCTTTTCTGGAAACATGAAAAAGGTACAATTGAAAAATAATACCTATCTACTCCAAAATGGCATTAAATCGGAAAAAACTTGTTCCCTGGAGACATGAAGTACCCTTTCCAGAATGTCTGGATGCAAAAATAATTACTTGCGAAAAGCAAATAAGGGAGCAATATACCCTTACCTGGAAACATGAAAAATATACAATTAAAAAATAATACCCAAATACTCCAAAACGGCATTAGATTGGAAGAAACTAGTTAACTAGAGACGTAGAGTACTCCCTCTAGAATGTATTGATGCAAAAATGATTACTTGCGAAAAGAAAATAAGGGAGCAATACACCCTTATCTGGAAACATGAAAAATGTGTAAATAAAAAAAAGTACCCATATACTCCAAAACGGCATTAGATCGGAAAAAACTAGTTCCCTGAAGACATGAAGTACCCCTTCTAGAATGTCTGGACGCAAAAATAATTACTTGCGAAGAGCAAATAAGGGAGCAATCTACCCTTTTCTGGAAACATGAAAAATGTATAATTGAAAAATAATACCTATCTACTCCAAAACGGCATTCGATTGGCAAAAACTAGTTACCTGGAGACATAGAGTACTCCCTCTAGAATGTAGGAATGGAAAAATAATTACTTGCAAAAAGCAAATAAGGGAGCAATCTACCCTTTTCTGGAAACATGATAAATATATAATTGAAAAATAATACCTATCTACTCCAAAACGGCATTCGATTGAAACAAACTAGTTCCCTGGAGACATAGAGTACTCCCTCTAGAATGTAGGAATGGAAAAATAATTACTTGCAAAAAGCAAATAAGGGAGCAATATACCCTTATCTGGAAACATACAAAATAAACACATGATAAATTAACGGACCAATATGCCTAAACGGCAGTATTGCTCCCTTATTTGCTTTTCGCAAGTAATTATTTTTGCATCAATAAATTCTAGAGGGAATACTCTATCTCTCCAGTTAACTAGTTTCTTCCAATCTGATGCCGTTTTGGAGTATTTGGGTATTATTTTTTAATTGTATATTTTTCATGTTTCCAGATAAGGGTATATTGCTCCCTTATTTGCCTTTTGCAAGTAATTATTTTTCCATTCCTACATTCTATGTCGCCAGGGAACTAGTTTTTTCCAATCGAATGCCGTTTTGGAGTAGATAGGTATTATTTTTCAATAACATATTATTCATGTTTCCAGAAAAGGGTAGATTGCTCCCTTATTTGCTATTCGCAAGTAATTATTTTTGCATCCAGACATTCTGGAAGGGGTACTTCATGTCTCCAGGGAACAAGTTTTTTCCGATTTAATGCCGTTTTGGAGTAGATAGGTATTATTTTTCAATTGTACCTTTTTCATGTTTCCAGAAAAGGGTAGATTGCTCCCTTATTTGTTTTTCGCAAGTAATTATTTTTGCGTGCAGACATTCTGGAAGGGGTACTCTATGTATTCAGGTAACTAATTTTTTCCGATCTAATGCCGTTTTGAAGTATATGGGTATTATTTTTTAATTAGACATTTTTCATGTTTCCAGATAAGGGTGTATTGCTCCCTTATTTGCTTTTTGCAAGTAATTATTTTTCCATTCCTACATTCTAGAGGGAGTACTCTATGTCTCCAGGTAACTAGTTTTTTCCAATCGAATGCCGTTTTGGAGTAGATAGGTTTTATTTTTCAATTACCTATATATTTATCATTTTTCCAGAAAAGGGTAGATTGCTCCCTTATTTGCTCTTCGCAAGTAATTATTTTTGCGTCCAGACTTTCTAGAAGGGGTACTTCATGTCTTCAGGGAACTAGTTTTTTCCGATCTAATGCCGTTTTGGAGTATATGGGTATTTTTTTTTAATTGTACATTTTTCATGTTTCCAGGTAAGGGTATATTGCTGCCTTATTTGCTTCTCGCAAGTAATTATTTTTGCATCAATACATTCTAGAGGGAGTCCTATCTCTATCTCTATGTCTCCAGTTAACTAGTTTCTCCCAATCTAATGCCGTTTTGGAGTATTTGGGTATTATTTTTTAATTGTATATTTTTCATGTTTCCAGATAAGGATATATTGCTCCCTTATTTGCTTTTTGCAAGTAATTATTTTTCCATTCCTACACTCTAGAGGGAGTCCTCTATGTCTCCAGGGAACTAGTTTTTTCCAATCGAATGCCGTTTTGGAGTAGATAGGTATTATTTTTCAATTATATATTTTTAATGTTTCCAGAAAAGGGTAGATTGCTCCCTTATTTGCTCTTCGCAAGTAATTATTTTTGCGTCCAGACATTCTAGAAAGGGTACTTCATGTCTCCAGGGAACAAGTTTTTTCCGATTTAATGCCGTTTTGGAGTAGATAGGTAATATTTTTCAATTGTACCTTTTTCATGTTTCCAGAAAAGGGTAGATTGCTCCCTTATTTGTTTTTCGCAAGTAATTATTTTTGCATCCAGACATTCTGGAAGGGGTACTTCATGTCTCCAGGGAACAAGTTTTTTCCGATTTAATGCCGTTTTGGAGTAGATAGGTATTATTTTTCAATTGTACCTTTTTCATGTTTCCAGAAAAGGGTAGATTGCTCCCTTATTTGTTTTTCGCAAGTAATTATTTTTGCGTGCAGACATTCTAGAAGGGGTACTCTATGTATTCAGGTAACTAATTTTTTCCGATCTAATGCCGTTTTGAAGTATATGGGTATTATTTTTTAATTAGACATTTTTCATGTTTCCAGATAAGGGTGTATTGCTCCCTTATTTGCTTTTTGCAAGTAATTATTTTTCCATTCCTACATTCTAGAGGGAGTACTCTATGTCTCCAGTTAACTAGTTTCTTCCAATCTAATGCCGTTTTGGAGTATATGGGTATTATTTTTTAATTGTATATTTTTCATGTTACCAGATAAGGGTATAATGCTCCCTAACTTGCTTTTTGCAAGTTATTATTTTTGCATCCAGACATTCTAGAAGGGATACTCTATGTCTTCAGGGAACTAGTTTTTTTCCTATCTAAGGACGTTTAGATGTATTGGGACGTTAATTTATCAGGTGTGTATTTTGTATGTTGCCAGATATATTGCTCCCTTATCTGCTTGTTGCAAGTAATTATTTTTGCATCTAGACACTCCAGAAGGGATACTTTATGTTGTCTTCAGGTAACTAGTTTCTTCCGATTTAATGCCGTTTAGGAGCATTGTGACATTAATTTATAAGGTGTGTATTTTTCATGTCTCCAGATAAGGGTAGATTGCGCCCCTATTTGCTTTTCACAAGTAATTATTTTTGCATCCAGACAAAGTGTTTTATTTAATATTTCAAATTACTATGGTCTGTAACGCTCCAGTTAATTTTGAATATCCATGGTTGCGCTCGGGCATGGTCGGGCGATTTAGCTGCTATCTTTGGCTGCTGTTTTCACACCGGTAAATACAACAATGAAATGTGTGAAATTTTAAGCAGTAATAGGCTGATAAGGCTTTATAATATTTCAATGAAATCTTGATAATTGAATTCCTCTCATTTTGCTATATCGATTTAAAAAAAATCATCAAAATCGGAGCCGTAGAAGCCAAGATATTGAACGCCATTCTTTTTGAACGCGCGATTTCAATTTCTATCCCCTCCCCCCGGTTTTGCGGCTCAAATGGTCGGTTTGGCGATATTCATTGAATTTTCATATAAAAAGCACACGTGTGATAATATTTATAAAAGCACATACGAAAAGTTCTTAAAAAACCTACCAAATTCAATATCTGTTGTTACATTATGCATAGTTTTGCAGCTAACGCTTGTTGACTTTGACACTTGATATCTCGGAACTTATGTGACCGATTTGAACGTTCTTTTTTTCAAATTAAGCGTCTTTCCGAGAACTATTTTTTAGTACTTTGGTATATATTCCAACCCGCAAAACCGCTTCACGAAAGTATTTGTTTATAAGGTCAAAATTTTTCGAATTTTTAAAATCGCTCCAAAAATTATTTAAAAAAAGAAAATTAATATTATAACGATTCTATATGATAGTGTTAGAGTCCAAGTATGTGTAAAAAAATCAGCGCCAATTAAAATGCCTAACTTTAACCTCAGCACTGACGCAAAAAAATAACATTTCGCGCTGAAATTTAGTAACAAATTGTCTCATAGCAAAACTATCAGACCGATTTCGATCGGGTTTTGGGATTTCGTTTTGTAATCCTTTAAAGTACTTATATCTACATTTATAGTAGAATTGGACAATCTCTTGCATGTCAATTTGACGCTTCCAAATTACCTCGATTTTCATCACTTTCTTACGTTGTCTTGGCTATTTAGCAACAAAAATATGATATGCACAGGTATCAAAACAATTCTATCTTGTAGCCAATTTCATAACAAATAATTTCGTCAGTAATAGTTTTTTCTGTAAGCTGCATATTTAAGAAGTTATATTGGCAAATGTAAGAAGAAACACGTAATTTTTTAGTATTTTTGCAGTTTTTAATTTTTTCTGCAAATAGCACAACTTATTTTCTTGGCGCAACCTTATATTTTCATTGTTTATATTATTTTCGACCGATTTTTTACTAATATCTAAACTACGTCAAGCAACAGCCATGCCAATGTGTAATTCTCCTGGACTATTAGTAAATGATTCTAATAACAGAATAAATCATTTACTACAACTTTGTATTAAAGAACCTAGTACAAATACTAAACCATTTGAGCAATCCTCTAGTTTAGTTAAAACGAATTTAAAAGACGTATCTGAAGAGGTAGTTATCAAAATGGAATTTGACTTTAAAGTAGCATCACATGTTATTCCAGAATTTTCCGGTGAACCTGATACAGTTATTGATTTTCTCGATGCTGCCGAATATTACAATGATTCTCTAAAAGACGAGGCAAATAAAAAATTACTATTAATTTTTATTTTAAGAACAAAAATTAAAAATAAAGCAAAAAAATGCTCTTGTATGCGATCCTAAAGTTTTGCCGAACTAAAGAAAACTATAACAGATCGTTTTAAACCTATGAAAACATTCGCGTCAGTTCATTCAGAATTAATTAGAGTTAAACAAGGCCCAAAATCAATTTCCATATACGCATCCGAAATAGAAGCCATTATTACGAATTTAAATAAAATAAATATATCATCACAAGGCATTGAAGCTCGTGAAACAATAATAAAACTAAATGATCAAGAGGCATTAATTTTTTTTTAAATGGGCTTAATAAGGATATTAGAGCCGTTATTTTAGGGTCAAGAGTCAAAACATTTAACGAAGCAGTTCAAATAGCATTAGAAGCTGAAGTTTCTCAATCATTTAGTCCTCAAAATACTCAAAGTGTTTTCCATGTTCAAAGGAATTTTTTTTTTAATAATCGTGGATATCGAAATAATAATCGAAGTAGATCAAGTACATATACTAGAAATGCTTCTCAAAACAACTACAACCAACAATTTAGAGGACATATAAATAGCAATAACTCATACAGAGGTAGATATTTTAATCGTGACAATACACACGTGGTCGACAATCATACCGTCGTAATACTCGGTACATATACACACAAAACGTTGGAACCGTCGGAAAACTGTCAAGATCTCGATCAAATCAGAGAGCTATGAAGGAGTTGGATACTATTACAGAAAACTAATATTTCTAACTACCGGTAACACAAATTATATCGAGATATTTTGCGAAATGAAAGGCAAACTGACAACTTTTCTAATAGATACCGGAGCAGACATTAGTCTTTGCAAAATCCCATGCGTAAATTTTCATCAAACATACAATCCCAAAATGAAATGTCAAACTTTTGGCACCACTATGACTAATTTATACACAAACTACACTAAAACATGAATTTCATTTAGTAAGTGGTGATTTTCCAATTTTAACAGATGGTAGAGGTAGAGATTTTTTGTCAAAATTTAACCGCAAAATCGATTACAATACCTGGACTTCAAGTATTTTTTATGATCACGTAGAGCAGATCATTCCTTTAAAAATTAAATTACCCTGTATAAACAAAATTGAGATACCAGCGCGGACAGAAATTGTATATATATATATAGATCAGCTCTTCAGGCCTAGAAGGCCCATGGCTTTATGCACTTATTTTTTCCATTTTCTTTTGTCACACGCTTTCTCTTTCCAATTGGTAATGTTGCAGTCTAGCATATCCATCATAACTTCAGTCTTCCATCTCGCTTTAGGTCTTCCACGTCTCTTCTTTCCACCTATGCTAGATTCTAGTATCTTTCTCGGTATTTTGTCTTCATGCATTCTTTTTACGTGTCCTAGCCATCTTAACCTTTTACCTTTCACCACTCCTACAATATCCGGTTCTTTATATAGCTCCCTTAGTTTTTTATTGCATCTCCTCTCCCAAATTCCTTGCATCTGTTTACCGCCATATATTTTTCTAAGAATTTTCCTTTCCCACACTCTTAACATTGTTTGCTCCGCTGTACCAAGGACCCACACCTCACTCGCAAATGTTACTATTGGCCGAATTACTTTTTTTTATAAATTTTTGCTTTAATACATTAGAATTTTTCATAAATCCTTTTAAAGCATGTAAACATCTATTCCCAGCCATAATTCTTTGTTGAATTTCCCTCCTTGTATCCGGTTTTCTACTAAATTGCACGCCTAAATATGTGAAATATTCAACCTCTTCAAAAACATATGTTTTGCCATCCTCGTTTGTTATGCTCAGTTTCCCCTTGTAACTTTACTTAGATTTAAGATAATCATAACTGTTAATAGAGGATTCGACAATGCACGACAGCTCAATACAGCCGAGAGCGGCGTGAGTTCGATCGTTGATTTGAGAATAACAAATACTTTGTTGCAATAAACTCCAACAAATAATACTTTGTGAGTAGACAACCTTGGGCGCCAGCCGTTCCGAAGGAAACGACAAAAAGTGGACAAAATACACAATAAACCAAAATAATGAAAATTGTTATAAAATATTTAATTTTACTAGTTAATGTGTCTTAAATTCACATGAAACAATAGATAACATAAAATGTAAAAGTGCTAGGGTATGTTTGTTGTTCTCTAAATAATAATATAGAAAAATTCCATACAACAAATTGTATTAAATATACTGTACGTATTAAATTAAATTGACTATAATATTATGTTGCTGGTTAATACGAGTATTAAAGTTAATAAAACGATCATATAGGATGTATTGAAAACACAGAGCATTAGTATATTCGGCACTGAATCTTTCAAAATTATATAAACAATTATCCCCTCCGCAAACAGCTGTTATGGAGTTCACAGTTTTATATTAAATAAGTATGTAATCTTAAAAGGCATAAGCATAAAAAGGAGTATATAACAAATAAAGGATTTAGTTGTTGTCGTTGGATAAACTGACTTTCCCCTGCAGTACTTAAGACTCGGTGATGCACTTGCATACGTGATAAAAAAATTGGAAAGAACTTACAATATTATTGAAAGTTGGTACAATCTGCTCCTAAATGGTTCTGGTCATAATGCAGCATTAGATTTAGAGAAAGTGATTACATCAGTCTCTGGGGCTCCTCCAAAGATAGATGGTTATGTCAGCCTCCTGGACTCGCCAACAAACTTTGTCGTAATCACAGACTTGTCGTAATGGACATACTTCAAAACGTCAGCAGTATATGAGTGATTCAATGATGTTACCAATGATTATCAACCAACTTTAGGAAGTACTTCGGCCTGGATAGTACGTGATACGTGGCATTCAATAAAACAGGATTACATAAAGCAGCAAACTTAGCGTAGCAGTAAACTTTAACGTAGAGTAAAAAGCCTAAAATATGATTACGTCTAAGTATTGCACATTTAACATTATTTAACAAAACAGAAATTATTTAAACATTAATATCTACCTCAGAATATTATAAGGCCATCATATTTCGCACAGAGCGTGATTTTAACAGGCAAGTTCATCGACTGTCGCGTTCGCTTCCTCACTTCTAGCGGTCGACAAAAAGAACCTACATTTCTTGTCTATAAAAAAAAACGACTCGCTGGCCGGTGCAAATGAAAATTGAAATTCGAATTGTTATTAAACATTTAATGAAATCTATTTATTAGTGGAACATCATTTCACCACTAATCATATCACTGCATAATACTGTAAATATTTTGTTGATACATTTTAACTTATAAGCAGAGTGTAGCACTTTCATGAAACAATTTTCAAGTCTTTAAACAAATATTAACGGTCTTTATCTCTAAAAGTTAAACTAATCTACTGCTGACTTATACATATTATTGTATAGATTGTCCAATTCGTATTATTGAAGTAATTGTAAATACTAAAAACGTATAATTATAACACAAATCTTTAATAAATACATGGTTGGTTGCCTACTAAATGTGACTTTTAGTTTTGCTGTCTCTCTGGAATATCGCGTGTTCTTCTAAATTAACCGTTACACACTGTTTATTGTAATCCTCGTCTGTCCATTTCATATATTTCGTCTTATCTTGATTTATTTGTAAACCCATCATTAGTGCATTTTTCTAATTTTAAAATGCATTCTTGTAACTCTTTTCTACTTCTGGTCAGTATTGTTACATCATCTGCAAAAGCTAAACACTGGTGTCGTTTGTGATATACCAAACTAGACCTATTTAAGTTGGCCTTTCTCATTACATACTCTAACACACAGCTGAATAATGTAGTTGNTATCGCGTGTTCTTCTAAATTAACCGTTACACACTGTTTATTGTAATCCTCGTCTGTCCATTTCATATATTTCGTCTTATCTTGATTTATTTGTAAACCCATCATTAGTGCATTTTTCTAATTTTAAAATGCATTCTTGTAACTCTTTTCTACTTCTGGTCAGTATTGTTACATCATCTGCAAAAGCTAAACACTGGTGTCGTTTGTGATATACCAAACTAGACCTATTTAAGTTGGCCTTTCTCATTACATACTCTAACACACAGCTGAATAATGTAGTTGATAGGGGGTCTCCTTGCCTTAGTCCTTCATTTACTTTAAAGACATTGCTTACTTTACCTTTACATGTTACTCTATTGTTGGTCTCCTTCAGTGTAAGTTGAATAATTTTAACCAGCTTATCATCCACTACCAAACCTTTCAATGCTTATACAGCTGTTTCCTTTTAACTCGACCGTAAGCCTGCTTGAAATCTATGTCTCACATGTGTCTCTTTTTTATGTTCGTAACTCTCTGCTTAGATTTCTCTAAGTATAAAAATTTGGTCTACCACTGATCTTGTTTTTCTAAATCCGCACTGATACTCCCCTATTTCTTTTTCCATTATTTCTGTTAATTTATTCTTTATATGTGATGACAGAATTTTATAAGCAACGTTAAGCAGGGCTATTCCGCGGTAACTAGAACATTGCATTTTATCACCTTTCTTGAAAAGTGGTACGAGTATAGCTTCATTCCAATTTTTTGGCATTTTCTCCTGTATCCAGATTTGTTGCAATAATTTATGAATCCATTTGGCCAACTCTTCCCCACCATATTTAAACCATTCTTCTACCTGATCTTCTCCGGTACTCTTGTTGTTTTTCAATTTTTGTATAATATCTTTTACTTCAGTCAATGTTAGCGTATCTTCTCTTTGTTCCTGTATGTTACGTGTCAAATTCCCAATTTACTTCTGCTTCTTAGCTCTCATCTTCGTCACCATTTAACAATTTTTTGAAATATTCTTCCCATTGTTTCAATATGTCATCGTCGTCCCCTATTAATTCCCCTTTACTGTCTTTCAAATATCTTGGTTTAGGTTGATATCCTTCCCTTTCGCACTTTATTCCGTGGTATAATCTTCTTATTTCCTTATTTTTGTAGTTTTCCTGGATTTCCTCTAGTAGCCCCGCTGTATAGGCTCTTTTTCTTTCTCGCAGCAGTTTTTTACATGTATCTCTCTGCTTCTTATATGCTCTTTTTGACTCATCAGTTCCATTTTTTAACATCACTAATCTTAGTTCTCTCCTTCTTTCTAATTCTTCTTCGCATTCTCTATTAAACCATTTTTCACTACTTTTGTTCCTTCTATTAGTATTTTCTTTCACAGCTTCTGTCATTTCTTTTCTTAAGTTTTGCCAAAGGGTGTTAACATCCTTAGAGTCTGGGATCTTATTTAAGTTATTGTATAATTCTCTTCTATATGCCTCTTTTTCCTTTACCGATTCTAATCTGCATACCTTTCTATTTAATTTATCTTTGTTTTTACTGTTTTTCGCCTCTGGAATTTCTTGTCTCATTTTAATTCCCACCAAAAAGTGATCTGAATCAGCGTCTGGTCCTCTACAGCTTCTTATATCCTTTGTACATTTCTCCTCTTCCTTCTGTATAAGCACATGATCGATCTGGTTTATACAGGGTGTCTCATAATTAGCTGCCAACCCTGAACAGGCCGATTCTATGATCAAAACTAAGTAAAAAAGTTCACATGAACATGGGTCCGGAAATGCTTCCTAAGGGCACAGGGACCCATTGAAGAGGGAGGAATGGAAATCATTTTTTTGCAATATCTCTCAATCGCGTTGTGATAAATGAATGAAATTTGGTATACACAGCTAAATTTTATTCATTTATCACAACGCGATTGAGAGATATTGCAAAAAAATGATTTCCATTCCTCCCTCTTCAATGGGTCCCTGTGCCCTTAGGAAGCATTTCCGGACCCATGTTCATATGAACTTTTTTACTTAGTTTTGATCATAGAATCGGCCTGTTCAGGGTTGGCAGCTAATTATGAGACACCCTGTATA